>NC_091124.1:113035000-113207500 GCF_040183065.1 Periplaneta americana
AATGACTCATATTCAGTTTCTTTCAGCCCCGAACCCTCTGCGAGGACGCGTTTTGCGTA
The DNA here is from genome assembly GCF_040183065.1 of Periplaneta americana. Classification (NCBI taxonomy): domain Eukaryota; kingdom Metazoa; phylum Arthropoda; class Insecta; order Blattodea; family Blattidae; genus Periplaneta; species Periplaneta americana. The sequence goes on from NC_091124.1 coordinate 113,035,060, forward strand.
CCTTTTAAATTTCTCCTCCCACTTCTCCTCTTTCAATTCAATTCAGCATCCTCACCATTGTGGCAAGTGTGACATTTAGCAACTGGTTGTGATAGGGATATCCAGTGTGTATTCACATATAATGATGCATTCTTGTAAGCATGTAAAGCTTATAACTGCACAAATCGCTTAAGAAAATACTCCAGCATCACTTTTCATGCCTAAATACTGATTATTTAAATGTATGTAATAGTCAAACGTTTAGTTAATCCGGACATTAAATAGCACTTCCATGAATATAGAATTATTCTATCAATACCTAGGTATGGCGCTGCAGACTACAAGAAACACGTTTACGCTTCACGTGAAGGACATAACAATCGCCGCGATGAAAGCTATGATCGAAATAAAACAGCTTGGTCATATCTCAGTACAAATAGCAATTAAGTTATTTAAAGCAAAAATCTCCCTAGTCGTAGGCCTAACTTACGGACTAGAACTCATATGGGAGCACCTGAAAAGAAGAAATCTCAACTCCATGGAAAGAGTGAAGACAACGTACCTAAAAAGAGTCCTGTGTGTGTCAAAATACACCTCGTCGAGACTGGCATACGTGCTACTAAAAGAACCCTTCTACATACAGAAACTGCGGATCCAGCTACAGTTACCATCCACATCGGCATTCGCAGAGGCTATGACAGACCTGATCGAAAAAAGAAGACAAACCGGGATCGACTTCTACAGCACAGACGCGATGATGACAAGAGAATGGATGTCTGCAGGGTACGAGCTCAGGCATATGATGACACGTTTCGGTATGCATGGTTTCCACCACAAGCTTTGTGCGACAAAAACACACCATCAGCCGGCAGAAGACTGCATCTGTGAACTCTGTTTGAAGGTATGTGATATATATATATATATATATATATATATATATATATATATATATATATCACGCTAGGCTGTGCACAAGAAGAACAGTTTCATTGACTCAATTTCGCAACGAGTGATGTGTTAATTCATGCATGTTTTGCTTATTTCAGTATTATTATTATTAATTATTCTAATTTCTATCAGCGTATGGCAAGAAAAATTAATATCATATGTACTTCGGTACATCATAATAATATAAGAAAAATTAACACTAAAACTTTCGTCGAACATACTGGTGGTTTTCAAAATAAGATAAAGACATTATAATAATAAAATGCGTGTTATTTCCAGCTTGATCCTAAGAAAAAAACAACTATTCTCGCCAGTCAGTCAGCCTGCCATTAGAAAAAAGAATTTTATTCGAACAATATCATAAGCTCTGTTCTGAATATTTTACAGGAAATTACTTCTGGAAATCATATGCAAAAAAAAAAAAAAAAAAAAAAAAAAAAAAAAAAAAAAAAAAAAAAAAGGAAGATGGTGCCGTTTCATCTCTCTTTAATTTTCCAAAACATCCTATGGGGATAGGTCCGTTGCTGAGACAAGGTAAATTCACATAGCCCTAATTTTCATTAACTTGAACTTTATCATTTAAAAGTATATTTGGTAGCATTTCTTTTTCCGTGATATGATATTATTTTGTAGGTAGAAAAATTCCTCATGAGTAGAAGCTAGAAGTAATGGAGTCGCAAACCAGACAAGTAATTGTTACTGCGGACTGTTCACACGTCTCTGATACTATTGTATTATCTAGGAACAATTTACATACACAGTCCCAAGAAAAGTTGAGATTAATGAAAAAGGGGTGTACGCAAGGTTACCGGGTTTGAACCCCCCCCCCCTTGAACTAAAAAAAAGTACATATTTAGATTTGGGTATTTTTTTTTATCCATAATCATTTTCCCTTCTCTAATGTTTTACTGTCAGAGTAAAAAAATCTACATCGACATAAGGCACAGTCCTCCTACCCCTCCTTCAATATATCCATAATGCCAGTTTCATTCTTCATCCTTAATGAGTTCCATGTTCCATTATTGTGTTTAATAATTACATTTATTTCATAATATCTGGTTGTTTGCATGGATTTTCATGTTATATAAAGTGAAGTGTCTTACCTATCATATACAAATATTATAACTGTTGGCTATATACAGGGTGTTTCCGAGGTGGTGTTACAAACTTTCATCCGTATTCGAAAATCAGGTCTGCTTAATCCGCTCTCGTGTACTCCTCCATTTCACTAGGACTGATCGACTGGACACTGCAAATTGTACATATACATTACTGTCTACAGATGTGCATATCAGGACCGACCATGTCCGTTACACATCTGCTATCTGCATTGCTTTAGTGCAGTTTCCTGTCGCCATCCCTCAGACAGCGCATTGAATGGAATACTCTAAGTAGACAATGTAAACGTCAGATGAATACAGTATGTGTAAGATGTACAGAAAAATACACATAAATAAGGAATACAGAGGAATAAAATTATTTCATTTCCACACAACTATTTTTGCTTGTAACTTTCGACTCGGTCATTTCCGAACCAGGGTTCCTTATCTCAAATTGATACATATGCCCTTCGCCATAATCGCTGAAAGTTTGTAACACCACCTCGGAAACACCCTGTATATGTATATATATGTCCCGCATCCTGCCAAGGACTCGCGTTACGGAATGCGCGCTGGTTCGAGTCCCCATGGAGGAATAAATTTTTTCATGAAATTTCGGCCAGTGTATGGGACCGGTACCCACCCAGCATCGTGATGCACTTGGAGAGCTACGATAGGTAGCAAAATCCGGTTGCGAAAGCTAGCTATAACGGCTGGGGGATCATCGTGCTAACCACACGATACATCCATTCTGGTCAGATGATCGTCCACCTCTGCTTCGGCATGTGTGCGTGAGGCCAGCACTCGGCTGGTCGGTCTGGGTATTTCACGGGCTGTAGCGCCACGGATTATTATGACACAAAACTTTTTTTTTTTTTTGTGAATCGTAATTAGGTTACTAACTATATGCACATTGTGCGCTTCTTCTTCTTCTTCTTCTTATTATTATTATTATTATTGTTATTATTATTATTATTATTAAAACATTTTTTATTATACAAAATTAAACAGAAGTTAAAATTTATAAAAATTGGATGGCTGTGAAAAAAATACTTATCAAAGATTTTATAAGGATATTCATAAATATGTTCTATTAGAACATCCTACGTATATTAATAAATATACCATAGCATAATAATAATAATAATAATAATAATAATAATAATAATAATAATAATAATAATAAATTCTACTAATAATAAATCTGTAAGCGAAATTTTTCTGGTAATTTTCGCTTTTCCAAAAATAATTGGTGTCAACATGTATAATAACCATTCTGAAACCGAAAATCGCTTTTTTGAAATTTTTGTTTGTATGTCTGTCTGTCTGGATGTTTGTTATATTTTCACGCGATAATGGCTGAACCGATTTATATGAAAATTGGAATATACATTAAGTTCGTTGTAAATTAGATTTTAGGCTATATGGCATTCAAAATACTTTATTTAAAAGGGGGGTTATAAGAGGGCTTGAATTAAGTAAATCGAAATATCTCGCTTATTATTGCTTTTTGTGAAAAATGTTGCATAACAAAAGTTTCTTTAAAAATAACTTCCGATAAGTTTTATTCTACGAAAAATTTTGATACGACTGATACTTATTGAGATAAATGAGTTTTAAAAATAAGAATGTCATCTAACGGGCTGTAATGAAATAAGAACAAATGACTTCGTCTATAAGGGACCTTGGACAACAACAAACGGTAGCTAATAACATAGCCTACAGAAAATGTTTCTGTGTTTGTATGAAGTAATCTCGGAGGCTAATTAACAGATCTGTATAATTATCATTTCACCATTGGAAACCGTAGTTTCTCTAGATGGACATAATGCTATAATATAATGTAACGTCTGAGTGAATCGAAGACAGATAAGATTAAAATAGCTTCTTATGCACAGAAAATTTGATAGGCTATTCTGTATATTTATTTCCTGTATTTCTTAAAATAATGTTTATGTACACATTCATTTTCATCTCAGAGAATTAACGAACAACGAGATGTATTGATTTAATATGCAGTAGTAGTACGTAGCTTAACATTTCATTATTTCATAATCCAAATTTTAACTGTGCTCAGTTGAATCGTGTTAAACTACATAAAATGAATCAACTATGCAATAAATGCAATGCAAAAAAAATTGGGTAATGAGCAGAACCTTCTTCAGTTACAAGCCAGAGCCATACGTCGGCAATACTGTAATTAACTGTCAACCGGAGGCTTACTTTCCAGAATACGTGTTTGTGCTAATGCCGATTTTCAATGTAAATTAATGTTACAATATAAGTGTGTGTCGAGGGACTTAAGTTCGCGTTCGTACCAAACGTTAATTGTTAATGTATTATAAACTAATTGCGTGTTGGCGATAAAAACAAGACAATAAATGAAAATATGGCTGCAGTCTTTGGCAATTTTTACGGTTATTATTAATGACAAAATGATTGACAATTCTTCTAAATGAAGAGCTTTTCTTCAAAACTGAACATGTCCACTTGACTAAGTTAAATTTTTCAGGAGAAGCAAAAAACTTGTACCTTCTGAAACAAAGATATATATTGATTTTTGTTTTTACATAATAAAAGTATACAGAGAGCATGGTATTTTACATGAATTTAGGAGGACTGAGACCAACGGTACTCCCGTAATTGCAAGAAAACATTTGGACATGTTCAGCTTTGCATAAAGTATGGATGTGTTTAGTTCTGCTAAAAAATAAAATTTGAACGTAATATAATTTCTTATTTATTATTAATAGTAATTCGTATTAATTCATGATTTTACACATTGAACACATTGTATTGTCATTCTTTTAAAAAATTAAGTACGAGTTCAGTTACCAGATTATTCTTTTAAATAACACTGAACAACAAATTTTTATTTTTTGTCTTGCTTCGAAATAAAAATAGATCAATATTACTAACATGTGTGCCCTAAATCTGAATTTAAAATCCAAATTGGCCCCTCACGTACCATTTTCCGGGAAAAATGAATTGAATTTTTTTATGACAAACCTTATTAGTTTTTAATTTTTCACCGCTACTGATAAAATTACAACACAGTAGGGATTCAAAATTTCTCATAATACTTGAAAAATGTGTACTGGATTCAAAAATGATGTTACCGGTACATAGTTTAAAACACAGCAAAAATACGAATATTTCATACATATAAAGAGAAAAATCTCGGAATTTGCACTTATATTCTTAATTATTTTCTGCATGGCTTCTGTTTATAACTAGGCCCGGTACTCTATTTTGCAAGGAACCAAAAATAGTCTGCAAGCATGATAGATGGTGATCTTTCTTTATATCGCCTTTCCATTTCAGATATTTCTTGATGAATTCTTTCCCAATGCTCGTCGCCTACTGCTCCAAAATTAGGAGGAAAGAAATCCAAATGAGAACGTAAAAAGTGTATTTTGAGAGACATATTACACTTCAGTTTATCATATGCACTTAACGTGGTTTCCACAACAAATTCTGTTTAGTTCTCTGCCCTACAATATCCAAGGAAATTTGAGCAAACGTCTTTGGAAGCGCGCCATACCATTTTTTCTGTAACGGAAAGTTTTTTTCTCAAACAAAGGGTCAGCCATAACTTTGTGAACTTGTGGACCGATCAAAATGCCCTCCTTTAATTCGCCTTCATTCAAACTGATAAACGTTTCCTTTAAATACTTGAGCCGAGCTCGACGTCTCAATGGGCATACTTCTCTGTTCTACCACCGATAGCGTGTACTCTCCTCCTAGGATACTGACAGCGCCCTCTTTTCCTTCCATTAATTATTCTCTATATCCTAATTGGCCGGTTAGATTATGACGCATTCGAGAGAGAGGGGAGCCGAGTTTTCCTGTTTCCACTTAAAAGCACACAACAGGACTCGGGATCAAGTCGTCGGCTGGAGAGGTTAACACTCGGGATCAAGTCGTCGGTTGGAGAGGTTAACACTCGGGATCAAGTCGTCGGTTGGAGAGGTTAACACTGGGGATTAAGTCGTCTGTTGGAGAGGTTAACCCTCGGGATCAAGTCGTCGGTTGGAGAGGTTCACACTCGGGATTAAGTCGTCGGTTGGAGAGGTTAACCCTCGGGATCAAGTCGTCGGCTGGAGAGGTTAACACTCGGGATCAAGTCGTCGGTTGGAGAGGTTAACACTGGGGATTAAGTCGTCTGTTGGAGAGGTTAACCCTCGGGATCAAGTCGTCGGTTGGAGAGGTTCACACTCGGGATTAAGTCGTCGGTTGGAGAGGTTAACCCTAGGGATCAAGTCGTCGGCTGGAGAGGTTAACACTCGGGATCAAGTCGTCGGTTGGAGAGGTTAACACTGGGGATTAAGTCGTCTGTTGGAGAGGTTAACCCTCGGGATCAAGTCGTCGGTTGGAGAGGTTCACACTCGGGATTAAGTCGTCGGTTGAAGAGATTAACACTCTGGATCAATTCGTCGTTTGGAAAGGTTGTATTGAGAATGTTATATGGTTGTTTGTACTACGTGTACCACTCGGATATTTTCATCACGTAGTTAGCTTCGCTTACTCATTTGGTTTCTTTTTATCTGTGTCTTTCATACACTTGTATTAAATTACCGTTGAGATTGTAATATTGGCTGGATTGTCTATTTACTCAGCATTATTATATATAGATGGAAGGATAATTGTTTCGTATATATTTCCTTTCTATATATTGCTGGGATACGTGTTTGACTTTATTTATCGGGATAATTTAGTGTATTTTGATATGATAGTTTTCCAGTTTACGCGGAGTGTATTCGCGGGGTTTTTATACATTGCTTAGTGTATGTTTGGTTACGAAATTATTATTATTATATTTCTTGTGTAAATATCCTGAGTTTGGTACTGTTGGATAGTAGCATAATGTATTCATTGGGCCGGAAGTTAAAAATGGGTTAATTCTTAACTAGTGGTGATATCGACTTTCCGATTTATCATTCACGTGCGGTTTGACTTATTCTCGTCTTCCCTTTATACATCTTTCTTTCCATCTCTCTCTCTCTCTCTCTCTCTCTCTCTCTCTCTCTCTCTCTCTCCGCGATAATTATTTTGTTCTATAGTACAGAGATTTTTACAGTAAGGAAATTTGTATTCAGATGATTAAGTATATATGGTTTCATTTAGATCAAATATGTGTGACGCTTCCAGTGTGGAATATTTTGTAAGTTATCATATTGATAATTGTGGAAGTTATTAGGGGAGAGTTGGATAAAACAGGATGGTGTGATAAAACGGGATACCCGACTTATTTCGTTGGAAAGTGCTGCAACGTACCGAATGATGCGAGGACTTTGTTCTTAGACTAGAAGGGGACATTATGCAGTGCTCAAATGCAGAACGAACACGTTAATTTTTGTTGTGTAGAGAAAAGTTTAAAATCAGCTGCTTAACTAAATTGTTTCGATTGATTTTAATTGGCACATTCTGGGATTAATTTCGCAGAGTTGAAGAGGTAAGTCTCTTATATAAATAAAACATTATTAGTCTTTAATTCTTTGTAAAGAAAACCGCTCTAGCTTTTACCGTTCTGTTGTGACGCCATGTTTTTCTTTACAACTCCTAGTCGGACAAAACAGGATACCCTATGGTTTGGCAAATCCCGTTTTATCCAACTTGCATTGCACATGTCGGATTTCACTTTAAATTATGAATTGAATATGTTCTCGCTATGACAACCAACAATGACAGTGGTTAGGAAGAAGAGGATGAAGACAACGACGAATTCTCTAATTCAAAACCTGAAGAGGGATGATGAAATAAGTGTATTCAATGCCAAGAATGGGCTCATCAGGCGTGCAGTAGTATAGAATCGGAAGACTGCGAATAATTCTACTGTAGCTTTTGAAAATGAAAGATTATGCATTAGAACTATGAATCAATGTCAACAAACAGGATAGACCTTACATATAATAATTTGATATTCTTCATTTAAGCCCACATACATATTTTAGTACTACTAACACATCAAAAAAAGTTTTGCATCACCTGTAGAAGTGATATTTACGCTCCACTTCAAGAAATATCCATAAAAACATTTGAAAGCTATCCTTTTAACTGTCTAAAAAACGTAAACAATGTTGAGAAACAGTAGAAGTCTACCCTAGAATCCGACTGAAAAAGTAAACAGATGTAAACAGAAGTGCAAGAAATCTCATCTCTCAGCGAATAACCCAGGGTAAAACAGTTTTATTTCATTCTAAAGAGGTTGAATAATAGCAAGGCGGTCAATTACGAACTTCAACCGTGTGAGGATTGTTTCTCCATGTCAGGAAGGACTGTCTTCAAGGCAAGTAGCGAGCCGCTTAGGATTGAAACAGAGTATGTGGTACGAACCTGGAATCGCTTCCGAAACCCAGGTATTGTCGACGACATGTCTCGTAGTGGTCGTCCACGTGCAACAACAGACTGTGATGACCGATATCTGCGAATTATTGCCACGAGAAACGCTGAGAATACTGCTGGCATGATTAACAATGACTTTCAAACTGCGACAGGGAGATGCATATCCAATCAAACTGTACGAAACCGATTACATGATAGCAGACTGCACTCCAAATGTCCATGGCGAGGCCCAACTCTTACAACTAGGCACCATGGACAACGTTACACCTGGGCAAGAAATCATCACCAATGGACTGTACAAAACTGGCAGAAAGTTCTATTCACGGACAAATACCGAATATGCCTTGTGCCAGATAATCATCGACAACGTGTTTGGAGAGAATCAGGTAATGCTGCACGACTCAGACACCCCTGCAATCAAATGCAGTAACGTAGTGGGTCAGTGATGTTTTGGGGTGGCATTATGTGGGGTCGCGGACAAAACTGGTGTAGATCCAAGGAATGCTGAAGGTTCCACAGTATAGGAACAACATTCTTCAAGCCATAGTATAGGGAAGACCAGGTAACTTGATACCCTAAGGGTGAAACCTAACCATTTTCCCCCCATTACTACAAATGCTAGTGGATTATGGTGATTTTCTAGTTTGAAGGTTGAATTTTCTTTTGCCAACTTCGTTTCGAATTTCGATACTGACAAATACTATAAATGGTAGTGATTTTGTAACTGGTATGTTGGCAGCTGAGGCAAATATCGACAATATTTGCCGGTACTGGAGTTCCATGAAATTAAAATTGTACTAGATTTCTCAGCCGATTACTGGAAGATAGTGAAATGCGAACTTATTAATAATTAATTAATATTAGTATTAATATTAATACATAATAGTTATTTTATGTGTTGCGTTGTGGTTATAATTCAAGAATAGTCAGATAAGTACGAATGAATATAATATACTTGGGCGTGATAATGCACGTGGGTAATGGATAGAAATATTATTTCAAATTTTAATTAATTTCTTTCGTGTTTAGATTTTTATTACTATGTCAAAAAAATGAAATAGTGTTGCAGTGACTCCTCCAAGGAAGATAATGTGTGGCATTCAGAGTACGCTTCAGAAATCTGTAGTTCACGTGTATAATGAGTTGAAGAAAGAAGATAATGAAGAAGGAATTATGCTAACGGAGACAGCAATTACAACCAGAATAGGAAAATTATTAGGAGTAAGTATTCTTAAGCTTACATTTCAAAGTGGTATTCAGTTTTAGGAGTTTGCACTAATAATTTCATGATTGTGGTCAAACAAAACAAATTTTTAGGTTAGGCCTAGATATTTAATCAAGTCAGTGATTTTCATATTGCCAAACTAAATACATTTAAGATACTGTAATACTGCAGTAGGTGATAGCTTAAATACATTTACAAATTAGACGAACAAATAATCAAACAGCACGAAAGTAAATTTCCAGTTTTCTCTTTTGGTATTAGGCCTAAATTAACCGTTCAGATCACAATTTACATGCCACATCGGCCGAAGAAAATACAAGTCATATTGTAATTATTAACTTGATATTGCAGCAAATATTACATGAATGTTGGCCTGTTATGGTGCTTAAAAATAATTCAGTTTTATATAATAACTATATAACATACTCTATAAAGCATAGGAACGTTGACTCTGGTTGAATAATTTATTCATGACTGGTCTAAGTAATATTAAATATGGTGTTTCTTCAGAAAAGCTACCCCACCCAAAGTACTTGTTAAGATATAACACTCGAGAGGACGAGGACGCACTACTGGGAAACTAACCATTTCTCTTCGTCCTGGACCTCTCGCATGTTATATTGGTAATTAATAACAAGTTTGAGGGAGGGACTACAACAATGCATTAGAATATACAGGTAAGCAGTGGCGATTTCTCTTAAGGAGCACAGGAGCACTGCACCACCTCTTCAAATAACGCATGTTTTTTAATTTATATCAATGAGCTGCAATAGACTATGTGAGCGACACAATTCTTTATTATAATACTATGTAAAAATAACACTGCACGTGCACTGTTCTTGTTGACGCCTGGGATTTAGGTTTACCGCTCGACACTTGCGGCACACTGTTCCATTCGAGCATGCGCAGTAATACTGTTTCACTGGCAGGCTTTGGAGCATGGTAGGGAGCCAGTACAGCGTGCGTAGGAGGGGTTAGGAGCACTTTCAGATGTGTTCTCAAGCTCGTTCCATCATAAATGTTACAATGAGTAGTGTGCATAATCTTTTTAATGTGTAATATTCTATAAGACCTTTACACGAAAAGATAAAAATAAAGAAGATGGGTAGACCTACACATGAATTAAAATTATAAGTGACAAGAAAATTCAAACTAAAAATGCAATATGCAGCTGCGATATAAAAGACGCTGTATTTTGTTTTCCTTGCCTGTTGTTCGACGGCGAACATTTATTGACAAAAACAAGTACGTTTTATGAATTTTATTTATTTTTCTGTTTGAATTAAGGACTGTGCGTAGTAACTAAATAATTTTGATTATCGTTCTGTAGATATAATTGATTTGAAGCACATGAATGAAAGAATTAAAAAACACGATTCTTCAGCTGCACACTCAACAATAATGTTAAATTAGCAGTGTTGGGTCAAACAAACATACAGATACAATTGGATTGTTGCAATTCACAATGATAAAGTTACCAAGAACAGATATGTGCGTGCGGTTTTGTGGAGCTTTTAAGTTGGCTTTAAGAGGTCACGAAGACGGAAACTCATCTTGAAACGCTAGTATTTTTCTTGGCCTTGTCAATTTTAGTTCTGAATTAGACGCACTCTTAAGGAACATTTGGAAAGAGGAGCAGTGTTTAAGAGCACATCAAACACTATACAGAACAAAGTACTTCAAGCCATTTTGATGTATGCCATGATGAGATTTCAAAAAAATAAAGAAAGCTGCTAACTTTTTAGCAGTTAAGGCTGATGAGACGACACACGTGTCGAATGCTTGTGAACGTGTGAACTGTGTTATAAAACGCAATATAGCGAAAACAATATTATTTACGGTGTGATGCAATAGAAATTGAACACTTTCCTTTGCTATTAATGGACTATATAGGAAACTGATTAACTGCAATTTCTTGACTAACAAAATTATGTAAATATATACCTACGTAACATATGTTAATAATAAGTGATGTAGTAGTTAGTACCTATAATAATAATCGTCGTCGACGTCTTCCTAACAAGTATTAGGCCAAGTGGCCTGTTACGGTCTCAAACTAGAATTTTCATATAATAATAATAATAATAATAATAATAATAATAATAATAATAATAATAATAATAATTATTATTATTATTATTATTATTATATAATAATCATAATCTTAATAAATATTTGTGCACCACCAGGATTATTTATCACCACACGCCACTGCAGGTAAGTGTCAAAGGATTTTTGTGCTGAAAGTATTTGTGGCTGTGCACTAAAACCACGTGTTCATCACTATGTAAATATCACAGAAATCAATTAAACAAAATAAAATTATGCCTTCTTTGATGTAGCTTTTCTGGAGAATTACCTAAATATTAGCCTACTTAAACCTATCGTAGACCCAACCTAACATGTTGATCATTTTCTATTCATATAGCTGTAAATGTTGGTATCATGCATGAATTTTATGATATAACAATTTTTAGAAGTGTTATGTTATTGTTTGTTATTACAGCTTGGCTTTACTACAGCCACGAAAGTGATAAATTCACAGAAGGGGACTCCACTTGTGACACCAGGAAAACATAGACTACGTAAACATCCAGTGACTGATGCTGATGATTTTACGAAAGATGCAATTGCGAGATTTATTTATGACAAGTTACATAAAGGTAGGGAAGTTACAGGAATTATTGTGTTGATTTATGCAATGTAATTCTGATATTAGTCATATGTATAAAAATATGGCATAATTTTCATTTACTGTTACAGGGGAAGTACTAACAGCAGCAAAAGTTCTGGAACATATTAATGATGATTATGAAACATATTTATTTAGAGTATCCTTATCATCGGTGAAAAAAATTTTGAAAGAGATGAAATTTCTATGGAGCAAAGGGGATCCGTATACACATGTACGAGAAAGTGATGTTATTCGTTTTTAAGAGAATATATAAGAAATGTGGAGCGTGAGAACCCTAAACCCGTAGTATTCTTGGATGAGACTTGGATTTTTATGAATGGTAAATTTCAATGTATTGTGAGACATTGAGTGATTGAATTTTTTACTAACAAATAGGTTAACACTTATGTGGAATATGAAATTGCAATTAATATAGGCTACTAGTAATGAATTCAGGTGGGAACAACATGTTTTGCAATTAATAGTTTCATATTATAACTAGAGGCTAGTTATAAAGCTCTTGAACGGTTTTCCTGTCTTTAAAATTTTTGTGTCTCTTAGAGTGTCAATGTGAATTGCATTTCTCTCTCTGTTTTTTTTAAGTAGGATCACCCACTTATTCATGAAATAAACCAGGTGAAGTTTCCAGTGACATGAATGGTGTTATTCGTAGACCAACAAATGAGGGTGGAAGATTAGATGCCAGAACGAAAGGTGGATTTATACTCGGTAAGTTATATTGATTTATATTTTACATAAATTTGGCAAGAGTAATTTTTTAAATCACATTTATTCCTTCTATAGCAATGGTACATAGGAGATCGTGAATTCTTACATTTTCGAAAGAAAGAATTAGTCTATAATTACATATAGGAGATTTTATTATTTGCTGCATCACTATTTAAGTTATTTAATACAGCAAAAATCTGAAATCGATAAATATGTCACATAGGAGTTATTAAAATTTTCTTCGTACACAATCCACTCTATATTCACATTAATTTGGAGTGATTTATTAAAGGATGTATTCGAGACTAATTTAGAAAAAGTTAAACGAATAATCCTTGCACCAAAAACGGATGCTCTCTGAACCAAATGATCATGTTTTAATTATTTGCATGTAATAACAAAATAAGAAATATGCATTTTGAATCCTGCGTACACTACTTTTAACACTTGAATATAAGTAATTGATTAACTAGTGGACTTACTTATGTTAATTATGTAAGTCTGCGCGGTTTACAGCTGTTTCGGTGCTTCATCACACCATCCTCAGAGCCTACTAGACCTCGGCGTCATCTCGAACTTCTCTGCCTGTTGTGTGGGTGCGTTTGATTGTTGAAAAGTGTTGAAAAGTGGAGTCAAATAGTGTGTGTGTACTGAAATTGATCTGTGCGTTGAGAATTTGATGAGGGTGTGTTTTAGTGTGTTTGTATATTTCATATTGTGTGTTGAGGTTTTGGTTCTTGGGTTGTATGTGTAGGATTTCCATATCCGTATTTATGTTATTGTATGTATGGTTAGCATTGGTTATGTGATCGGCGTATGTAGATGTATTATGTCCTCTGATTATTGCTTTAATGTGTTCTTTATAGCGTGTTTGGAATGATCTGCCTGTCTGTCCTATGTAGAACTTGTCGCAACTATTACATGTGAGTTTGTATACACCTGTGTGGTCGTATTTATTTGTTTGTGTTTTTTTGTGTGTCAAGATGTCTTTGTAATGTGTTTTCTGTTCTGTATGCTATGTTGTATTTCTGCTTTCTGAATGAAAATGCGGTCTTATGTGTGCTATTGTTTTCTTATGTTAGTGTGATGTATTTCCTCTGTTCTTGTGTTTGTGTTGTTTTTTGCGTGTTTTTGTGTTTGTTAAGTTTTTGTTTTGTCTTTCTTATGATGTTGTCTATTATGTTTGGATTGTAACCGTTTTCTTGTGCTATGTATTTGATTGTGTTCACTTCTTCATTGTAGTGTTGTTGGCTCATGGGTATGTTGAGTAATCTGTATACCATTGTCCTGAATGCAGCATGTTTGTGTTGTATGAGGTGGTTAGATGTGTTGTGTATGTGTGTGGTGGTGGTGGTTGGTTTTCTGTATATCTTGAAGGTGTGTTTGTTGTCAATTTTTGTTATGGTGATGTCTAGGAAATTTATGGAGTTGTTGTTTTCAAGTTCCAGTGTGTATTGAAGTTTTGGGTGTATTTTGTTTATGTATTGGTGTAGTTTGTGTATTTGTCTTTTGTTTCCTTTGTATAGTATGAGTATGTCGTCTACGTATCTGTGCCAGTATATTATGTTGTCTGCATATTTGTTGTGTTCATTTCTGAGTATGTATGTTTCTTCTATGTTGTGTAGAAATATCTCTGCTAGTATGCTAGATATGGGTGATCCCATTGGCAATCCTTCTGTTTGGGTGTAGTATTTGTTGTTGTGTGTGAAATAGTTTTGCTTTGTTATTATGTCTGTGATTTGGATGATTTCTTCGATGTATTCCTGTGGTGTGTCTGTCTGTTCTTATACTTTGTTTAACAATTTACAAAATTCAGTGTTTTTTTTTTCTTTTAATAAGAAAATATTCATTCCGAACTTCTCTATAAGTTCGTTCTGAAGGTGCTCTTAATTTTCGACATGCTCCTCAGTAGTGTGAATTATAAAACAGCTAAATTAACAGTAACAGACACACCCCAAGCAGAGTGACAAAGATGGTAACGCAATTTCTTATGAAACCAACTGTACTCTCACCGTGCCATCCTACCCCATGGGTCATTACGTCATGTATACTTCGTGCGTTTCAAACTTCAGTCTCGCGAATCGGTGACTCTAGGCCGCAGTCTGGTAATTATGATGAAGAATCAAATAAAGTAGACCTAACCTATTAAGTAGACAAGAATAGGAAAAATGATTCTATATTTAAATGGCCTCGATATGAAGAGAAGGCAAATGTCACTGTCAACGAGTTATAATACTACTCGCTGATCGCTGTTGATAGAATTCGTCCGACGGATGGAGACGTTAAGTCTGGCGGCCCCCTTGTTGCTATTCAACAGGTGTAGGCTACGTGTCAGCACCGAGTTTTTCCTTCTCCATTACTCATCTTCATCATCATCCGCACTCATTCCCTCCTACACTACACTTACACGAACACTTACACTTACCCACACCCACTATAGTACACGACATAACTCTACGCATCATGCGTAGCGTGGCCCGCCGAAATGGCCACTTGAAAATGGGTCACAGTCCTGCCATTTATCCGCAATATGCGGAACCCGAATCACTCAAGTGAAGTGAGTAGTCATTGGATACACACAGTAAAAGCGTATCTTTAGAACTTTCCTCTTTGTTGTCCGACAATTTGATCACCTGGACAAAGATAAGGTTCTCATTCAGTTCTCAAGATGTACTGGTACTTTCTTCAAATCTAGACCTACATATATTTTATAACAGACCTGCTCACTCTTCCCGCCGTTGCTTACGAGATTATATAGTGAGGATCACGTAAGTTCAGTTCCCAAACAGCAAATATTTCCGCCTTGTCAGTGTTGCCAACTGTTACCAGATATCACCACATGTAGTAAAATCACGATCCTATGTACTGAATGACTTCTTTACTCACCGTACTTTACCTTAATGTTGGAAAGTTATTCTAAATAGTTTCAATAATAATGAGAATAATAATAATAATGAGAAATGTATTGCTATGTTCTGTTCTTTTATTCCTTTACATTATTATTAGTATTAGCATTAATAGGTTACTATACGTAAATATACAACAAAGTATAGTATATAATATTCAAGAATCAAATCTGTTCCAAGACCAATTAAATTATTGTCACTTCACTTCAAAGATTCCAGCGTACATATACTGTACTTCCTAAAGGTAGATAAATTAATAACCAATTGACTTTTGGTTGGAATTCGAATGAACTTCTGATTATCTTTTGAAATTAGTAAGGAAATGGATAATACAACTAGGCTAAAACTGAAATAATAATAAATCAACTTACAAAAATAATTTTGGTCCTTAAAAGCCATAAGTAATTTCACTTCTAGATACCTTTTAAAAGATTTCATTTGTTTGTAAATTGCTTAATAATGTTACACTTACACTTATTATTTCTGCAACTCCACGTCTGTCATTGAAAAAATGTATGATACATAACTGTGAAGTCTCTTTTTGGCTCTTGTGTCCTAAATTTAAATAAGAAAAAACAAATGATTCAAGAAATGTGAGCTGGTGAAAATTAAATACTCAATTAATAAAACAATTACTACCAAAAGAGTATTTTATTAATTCTATACAAAAGATGGATTACACAGAACAGATGGCCAGAAATCATAGATTTATACACAACATACAGCATGAAACGATCATCAAAAAATGCTTTTTCTACACAATAACATCTTTCAAACGAAGTGAAATAGCCAATAAGTTCAATAAATATTATGCTAATAAGTAATAACTATAATTAATAATTATCTACAAGCTGTAAAAGGGAATAAAATAGTATATTGTTGAAATTAGGGGGTTATGGTTTATTACGTGTATTTATAATTTTAATTACTTTTTCTACATTTAATTATATTTTAATTTCTATTAAATTAGTTGGTGGTGTGGTTGTTAGTTTTATCTGTGTACGTCAGACTATTAAGGAAAAACTGAAAGAAATATTAAATCTACAATCTACTTTATATAACAATATTTAATCAAGAACTGAATATTACTATTAATTTAATAACATAAGACCCAAAACATCTCCAAGTCCAGACAATACACATGCTGATTTTCTTAAACATGTTGGCAAACAAGCAAACTCACTACTTTTATCTTGTAATCTCATCTGAAATACAATATCTGTCTGGAGGAAATCTATCATAACATCAATTTTGAAAAGCAATTATTCAACTAATATCTTTTCGAGTTATCGACAGATACCACTTACTAGTATGATAGCCAAAATTATGGAAGAGATGATTTCATAGATTGAATTGGTTCCTGGAATCTAGTAACTAACTTTCATCTTATTGAGTTGACTTTAGAGAATTGCATTCAACAAATGGACAGATTTTAAATTTTAGTCAAGATATTTTAAACAGAAAACAAAACACCTTAACAATTTTAATTTATTTTCAAGGATCATATGGCTCTGTAGATATAAATCACTTAAGAAATTGCAAACTTAGGGTGTCCATGATAAAGTGTTACACTGGGCCTGTGACTTGATTATTTGATTCATTGTCACAAATATGTAAATAGAGACAGATTCATCTGGGCTTCCCACATTGTTGTTTTCAGGAATACATTTTCCAATATTAATGTCGATGGTCTAACTAAAGAAATAGATCTTATGATAATCTCATCATTTGCAGATAATATGGTTCTCTAGAACAAAAAATCACAGCCCACAAATATTAATAAACTGAGCCAAAATCCCAACAGACTTTTTGACTCTACTTGGAGAACTCAAACTTGCTCAATTAAGGGAAACTTTACTAATAAAACACAATCCCAAGTTATTTCAAAATGAATAGTATATAAGTTAACTTTAACAGATGATGTTAAGAAATGTGATACTTCTCCAGACATTTTAATAATCATTAGAAACGATAAATGATCTGGTCAGTGAGTGACTACATACAGTATTTTTTTATAGATGGATCCTGTTTACCAAGCCATAGATGTAGTGGTGTTGTAGTACAATACCAGTATATTCCCTTTTACAGGGAATTATATTCAAACACTTGTTTGCCCCATTTTAACCGTGACAACGCTTTTTTGTTTTTTAAACATTCTGGTTATTGTATTGTGTTTGTGTTTAGTGAAAGATTTTAGATAAGGGCGCAAATAGCCATAGTAGCTGACGCGCCCTTTTTAAACACCACTAACTAACTAACTAACTAACTAACTAACTTCAAACACTGACTAATTTTGATAGTGAAAATTTAGATACACTTTTAAGCTTACAAAATCTCCAGTCTCGACTTCATAAATCTGAGAAAGCTGTCATACTATCAGATTCAAAATCAGATATTCTTGCTGCAGTATTGGATGTAACAGCATGAAATCTCAATATTTTACAGTGTTTTAATATTTTAAGCAAAATGGTCAAATTACATCGACGACTGGTACTTCCGTGGATCCATGAACTTTATGGAGTGGGAGGTAATGAGGTAGCTGAAAGGTAGCAAAATTACTGTAAGGTTATCTATACCTGCATCTTACCACACTGTTAAAAGAATAACAAGATCAGAACATGACAATGTGGTAACAAAAATCGGAATGATTCTAAAGCAAATGAAAAAAATTGCAATAGGCCATCCGGCATCCGCTCCACGATGGAGGAAAATCCTCAGAAGAAACCAACTAATCAGACCAAATGGGGGATCCAAACTACCCTCGAGTGCAGCTCTGAATTTGCAGGCCAACGAGTCTACCGACTAAGCTACATTGGTGGCTCCACTAAAAATATGAAGTACATGGCACTCAGATTATTAAATTGACAAACCTAAACAATTATTCATCAGTTAAGCTATAAAATATAATACATAGCAAGCAAGTTAATTCAATTTAAAAGTATAAACAATTCAATCAGTTGAAATATACAGAAATTGATAATAAATATCATGCAAATTACTTCACATTACAAGCATAAACAATTCATCACTTGTGGTATACAGCCTACTATTTAATTTACAGCACATACAATTCATCAGTTAAGCTATAGGCCTACAGTCTACTATTCAATTTACAGCATATATAATTCATCAATTAAGCGAAACAAAAATATAGTACAATACATAGTAAAAATAATACACCTAATTTAATAACTGAACTTCTATGAAAATCTACAGTGGCAGTACTCATATTATCACAGGCCATGATTGTCTCAAATATTTACAAAGAACTGATATTTCAGAATCTCCCCATGCCATTTCTGAAATCTCAATGAAGATATGGATCATTGTCTTGACTGTTTAACTTTACACAGCTTTCAAACATCTGGTTAAATATTGGAGTGCAAGATAACAAATGACATCAACTGCTGAACACTTGGTATCAATCAACCAACAACTTCATTACATTAAAGGGGAAAAAAAACTGAAAGAATTAATTGTATATAGACACAACACATAAGACAAGGCCGCTTCAGACCAGTAATTGGCAAGGCTCTGTTGTTTTAGGATTCTTATGTAGATTCAATTTCACCTGAAAGAAAAAAGTAGCATCTATAAGTATGCCTAATTATGAGAAATAAGAGAAACGGTTGCAATAGTAGTAGTAGTAGTAGTAGTAATGATAATAATGATAATAATGATAATAATGATAATAATAATAATAATAATAATAATAATAATAATAATAATAATAATAATAATGACTGTAAAGTATGGAAATTAATATTGCAATGTAATATCAAAAGGTGATTTCACACCATCAACTCTTATCATTTAGTACAACAAATCTATTATATTCAGTTGCAATCACCAGTAGCTGTTCTTTCCTCCATTTTGTTGTTGGCTGATTTTTCACAAGTCTGCTATGATATGCAGCACTATCCATGACAATAACGCATTGCCCTAATGTTCTCAGGTCAACAACTGTGTTTGCACCCACTTCTCATCTACTGGGCTATTCATAGCACTATGGTAGTCCTGACTTTTCTTTCAATTGCATGAAAAAATTAAATCAGCACCTGCAATAAAAATTATACCTGGGCATATAATTACGTCACATGAATTCACAGCATTTAAATAAAGAAAATAAAACATAACATAACATAACATGACATGACATGAGATCCTCTTTGGTGAAAGGCTTTCCCACGTTTTTATTTAGTCACCAATTTTTATATTTTTGTACCCTGATTTAAAAAATTACTCTTGCCAAATTTATGTAAAATATAAATCAATATAACTTACCGAGTATAAATCCACCTTTCGTTCTGGCATCTAATCTTCCACCCTCATTTGTTGGTCTACGAATAACACCATTCATGTCACTGGAAACTTCACCTGGTTTATTTCATGAATAAGTGGGTGATCCTACTTAAAAAAAACAGAGAGAGAAATGCAATTCACATTGACACTCTAAGAGACACAAAAATTTTAAAGACAGGAAAACCGTTCAAGAACTTTATAACTAGCCTCTAGTTATAATATGAAACTATTAATTGCAAAACATGTTGTTCCCACCTGAATTCATTACTAGTAGCCTATATTAATTGCAATTTCATATTCCACATAAGTGTTAACCTATTTGTTAGTAAAAAATTCAATCACTCAATGTCTCACAATACATTGAAATTTACCATTCATAAAAATCCAAGTCTCATCCAAGAATACTACGGGTTTAGGGTTCTCACGCTCCACATTTCTTATATATTCTCTTAAAAACGAATAACATCACTTTCTCGTACATGTGTATACGGATCCCCTTTGCTCCATAGAAATTTCATCTCTTTCAAAATTTTTTTCACCGATGATAAGGATACTCTAAATAAATATGTTTCATAATCATCATTAATATGTTCCAGAACTTTTGCTGCTGTTAGTACTTCCCCTGTAACAGTAAATGAAAATTATGCCATATTTTTATACATATGACTAATATCAGAATTACATTGCATAAATCAACACAATAATTCCTGTAACTTCCCTACCTTTATGTAACTTGTCATAAATAAATCTCGCAATTGCATCTTTCGTAAAATCATCAGCATCAGTCACTGGATGTTTACGTAGTCTATGTTTTCCTGGTGTCACAAGTGGAGTCCCCTTCTGTGAATTTATCACTTTCGTGGCTGTAGTAAAGCCAAGCTGTAATAACAAACAATAACATAACACTTCTAAAAATTGTTATATCATAAAATTCATGCATGATACCAACATTTACAGCTATATGAATAGAAAATGATCAACATGTTAGGTTGGGTCTACGATAGGTTTAAGTAGGCTAATATTTAGGTAATTCTCCAGAAAAGCTACATCAAAGAAGGCATAATTTTATTTTGTTTAATTGATTTCTGTGATATTTACATAGTGATGAACACGTGGTTTTAGTGCACAGCCACAAATACTTTCAGCACAAAAATCCTTTGACACTTACCTGCAGTGGCGTGTGGTGATAAATAATCCTGGTGGTGCACAAATATTTATTAAGATTATGATTATTATATAATAATAATAATAATAATAATTATTATTATTATTATTATTATTATTATTATTATTATATGAAAATTCTAGTTTGAGACCGTAACAGGCCACTTGGCCTAATACTTGTTAGGAAGACGTCGACGACGATTATTATTATAGGTACTAACTACTACATCACTTATTATTAACATATGTTACGTAGGTATATATTTACATAATTTTGTTAGTCAAGAAATTGCAGTTAATCAGTTTCCTATATAGTCCATTAATAGCAAAGTAAAGTGTTCAATTTCTATTGCATCACACCGTAAATAATATTGTTTTCGCTATATTGCGTTTTATAACACAGTTCACACGTTCACAAGCATTCGACACGTGTGTCGTCTCATCAGCCTTAACTGCTAAAAAGTTAGCAGCTTTCTTTATTTTTTTGAAATCTCATCATGGCATACATCAAAATGGCTTGAAGTACTTTGTTCTGTATAGTGTTTGATGTGCTCTTAAACACTGCTCCTCTTTCCAAATGTTCCTTAAGAGTGCGTCTAATTCAGAACTAAAATTGACAAGGCCAAGAAAAATACTAGCGTTTCAAGATGAGTTTCCGTCTTCGTGACCTCTTAAAGCCAACTTAAAAGCTCCACAAAACCGCACGCACATATCTGTTCTTGGTAACTTTATCATTGTGAATTGCAACAATCCAATTGTATCTGTATGTTTGTTTGACCCAACACTGCTAATTTAACATTATTGTTGAGTGTGCAGCTGAAGAATCGTGTTTTTTAATTCTTTCATTCATGTGCTTCAAATCAATTATATCTACAGAACGATAATCAAAATTATTTAGTTACTACGCACAGTCCTTAATTCAAACAGAAAAATAAATAAAATTCATAAAACGTACTTGTTTTTGTCAATAAATGTTCGCCGTCGAACAACAGGCAAGGAAAACAAAATACAGCGTCTTTTATATCGCAGCCGCATATTGCATTTTTAGTTTGAATTTTCTTGTCACTTATAATTTTAATTCATGTGTAGGTCTACCCATATTCTTTATTTTTATCTTTTCGTGTAAAGGTCTTATATAATATTACACATTAAAAAGATTATGCACACTACTCATTGTAACATTTATGATGGAACGAGCTTGAGAACACATCTGAAAGTGCTCCTAACCCCTCCTACGCACGCTGTACTGGCTCCCTACCATGCTCCAAAGCCTGCCAGTGAAACAGTATTACTGCGCATGCTCGAATGGAACAGTGTGCCGCAAGTGTCGAGCGGTAAACCTAAATCCCAGGCGTCAACAAGAACAGTGCACGTGCAGTGTTATTTTTACATAGTATTATAATAAAGAATTGTGTCGCTCACATAGTCTATTGCAGCTCATTGATATAAATTTAAAAACATGCGTTATTTGAAGAGGTGGTGCAGTGCTCCTGTGCTCCTTAAGAGAAATCGCCACTGCTTACCTGTATATTCTAATGCATTGTTGTAGTCCCTCCCTCAAACTTGTTATTAATTACCAATATAACATGCGAGAGGTCCAGGACGAAGAGAAATGGTTAGTTTCCCAGTAGTGCGTCCTCGTCCTCTCGAGTGTTATATCTTAACAAGTACTTTGGGTGGGGTAGCTTTTCTGAAGAAACACCATATTTAATATTACTTAGACCAGTCATGAATAAATTATTCAACCAGAGTCAACGTTCCTATGCTTTATAGAGTATGTTATATAGTTATTATATAAAACTGAATTATTTTTAAGCAACATAACAGGCCAACATTCATGTAATATTTGCTGCAATATCAAGTTAATAATTACAATATGACTTGTATTTTCTTCGGCCGATGTGGCATGTAAATTGTGATCTGAACGGTTAATTTAGGCCTAATACCAAAAGAGAAAACTGGAAATTTACTTTCGTGCTGTTTGATTATTTGTTCGTCTAATTTGTAAATGTATTTAAGCTATCACCTACTGCAGTATTACAGTATCTTAAATGTATTTAGTTTGGCAATATGAAAATCACTGACTTGATTAAATATCTAGGCCTAACCTAAAAATTTGTTTTGTTTGACCACAATCATGAAATTATTAGTGCAAACTCCTAAAACTGAATACCACTTTGAAATGTAAGCTTAAGAATACTTACTCCTAATAATTTTCCTATTCTGGTTGTAATTGCTGTCTCCGTTAGCATAATTCCTTCTTCATTATCTTCTTTCTTCAACTCATTATACACGTGAACTACAGATTTCTGAAGCGTACTCTGAATGCCACACATTATCTTCCTTGGAGGAGTCACTGCAACACTATTTCATTTTTTTGACATAGTAATAAAAATCTAAACACGAAAGAAATTCATTAAAATTTGAAATAATATTTCTATCCATTACCCACGTGCATTATCACGCCCAAGTATATTATATTCATTCGTACTTATCCGACTATTCTTGAATTATAACCACAACGCAACACATAAAATAACTATTATGTATTAATATTAATACTAATATTAATTAATTATTAATAAGTTCGCATTTCACTATCTTCCAGTAACCGGCTGAGAAATCTAGTACAATTTTAATTTCATGGAACTCCAGTACCGGCAAATATTGTCGATATTTGCCTCAGCTGCCAACATACCGGTTACAAAATCACTACCATTTATTTGTATCTAAGGATGTCGGTATCCCTGCACTCTCTCTCTTTAAAAATCTCAACAGAGGAGGATATTTTTATCCTACATTGAAATTCTTGAAAATAGTGTGTGCTTTCGATTCTGCAGCAAAAATCGCTCTTCTCTACATGTACAAAGATAAAAATCCCTTAAAAAATTAAAGATATTCTACGTCCTGTCTTGATCCGAAATCCTACTGTAAAAGGCGATAGTCCTACAAACGATGGTAATCACGAGTCAAAATTATGTGACCTCCTATTAAACAAATTCCTCAGATCTTACATTAGTAATTTTTGTCGAAGAATGTCAGAAGAGGCAAGATGTAAGAAAACAGCACTTTACTCTAAACCCTTGTCAAGAAAGGTGCACAAAATATAAGCTGCAGTTGGATAATCGACAATGATGAAGTACCGGTACCACATTGTTTATATTGAAAAAAAATGCATCCCGGAGCGTCAACTTATAAGGTAATCAATTGAGTATATAACATTCCGTACTACATTTGTTGCATGAACTGTTTAAATGTGATATTAAATGCATGTATAACAGTCTGTCATTCATGGTTACGTTCCATATGAACCAATACAGTTGATGGTGGGTGAGTGGCGATCCTGCGGCAAAAAGTTGAACTACGACGCGGACAGCTCATTGCATTGTGTGCGGGAAGCGTTGCTTACGAGATTATACAAGCTGGCGCATAGCACGATCGAGAGTAGGTCTCTGTGAGTCATGACAATTTCTGCCGCTAGGTTCGCCTCCCTGCTCTATGAAATGATGAATAGTACCATTACAAAGCATTGTGCATCGTGAAAATAGTTGGATTAATTGTGCATTACTCATTGAGTACGAATAATACAAATATGCCAAGCATATTACAGTGTTATTTGAAGTTTGTTCAGCTAAGTTATATTCGAAAATTGTCTGTGTTTTGCTATGTGAAGAACTCTGTACCAACAGGTCGTATCTTTATAGGTTAAGGTAAATGTCAAAGTTCTCTCATATAACAAGCAATGCTATGTTAAAAGTGGCGAATTGCATTTTCCGACTCTCGAATGATGTGACCCGAAATGTAAAATAATTTCATGCATTGTTTCACTTACCAAGCATTACTGATAAAGGCCTAATGAAAATGTGAACGACGTGATGTAAACATTGAAGATAATGTTGTTACTGTTTTCCCTTTCTCTTTTAGAAAATACCGACAAAAGTAATGAAATATCTTCATGCTGTACTTATTAGGTAATTAATGTGTATTTGTCTGTATTTTAGACCTGTGTATTGTTACGTAATTATCAGTGAATTAGGTTAGAGAACTTAACAAGGTTAGTATGAGATTAGGTAATGCACCTCAAACTGGTAACTAATAATGGCTGCTGCGAAATAGGCTGAGGTGGTTATCGTGTGAATCAAATTATATCTAGAATATCTAGTTTTATTATATACGGATACGTAAAGTTTTTTTTTGTTTGTTTTAGCATGTGTTTGTAATTTTGTGAGGTTATGTCTAGCCTAATTTATTTTTATTCTTGTATCATTACCAATACATTAATTTATTTTATATTCATTTCAGGTGTTGAGGAGGTGTTACATCTATGGTGGCAACTCTACTTATGTTAGGATATGAAGTAACAGTATATATTCAACTTCATCATTTGCTAAAAATTAAAGAAAACTGTATGTCTTCGACTCATTCCATCGTCATTTCTTCTTATGTATGTGAACCACGTTCATTCTAAAAGTGCTACATTAAATGAACACTATAGACAACGTGATGGAACAATTTACAAGTTACTGTTAAAGTGCTCAAAATTTTCAAGTGGTGCTATACCCATTGTTTCAAAATGTACATACATATTTTTACATTTCTATAAGAGGTGTCATAAATTATTTCAGCATATTTGTAAATTCTTCAAAATTAATTCTTCTAATTAATACCATAAAGTAATGAAATAATATAGCCTAGGCCTATATATGATTTTGTACTACCGGTATTGATGTTGATCTTGGTAAATTAATGCAATTTCACAGTGTTGTCTTTTGTATTGTGGTTCATAACAATTATAACAGTATGTAGGTGGAAATGTTTTTAAAATAATAAATTCTAGCTCATGATTTTAAGTGGTCGTTTCAATGGGAGGTTATATTGGAAAGGTTATCACAAATGGATAATTTACTGCAAGATACAAGAACTGAATATAAGTGAGTGTTCCGTTGAAAGTGAAAGTGAAAATTTCGTTTTACAAGAGCTAAGTAGGCGTAATATTTATTTTAGAAATTATTTGAAAGCTACAGAATATGAAGAATAGACCTGTAACCATAGAAATCAACTGGGAATGGTGAGTGGCCAGATTTCATTAATAATTGAAAGGAAGTAAAAATTATTTTCTTCTTATCATCCTGTTTTCAAT
This sequence comes from Periplaneta americana, assembly GCF_040183065.1. NCBI lineage: Eukaryota > Metazoa > Arthropoda > Insecta > Blattodea > Blattidae > Periplaneta > Periplaneta americana. The sequence goes on from NC_091124.1 coordinate 113,061,572, forward strand.
ATTTAAATTTAAGCACCTTTCTCTTCTTTGTTATTTCGTGAGAGATTACTTCATACTATCACATAAGCTAATTTTTTTCTGTACAGATAATAAAAATTACATACATAAGTAGGCTACTTGAATACTGACGATACAAACTTCATATACATACCTCATCAGGTATATTCAAGAATACATCTAATGTACTGTAACCAGCACATGATTAAAATACTGATCAGATGTCCAACAGTTTCTTACTGCACTCTTCACTTCAAAAGTTTGGCACATAGTTAATGAAAATCTTGATCAGGAAATCATTCATAAAAAAGTTAAATGTACACGTTTAAAACTTTCCTATAACATAGGGCATCCTCATTGTTACTTTTAAGTTTTAGGAATGTACGCTTATAACTGTATCACAATCTGAAATAATCATAATATTTATAACACGAGGGTCCTTGTAGATAGTCACTTCCAGTGTTCTATATGTAATTAAGAAATGGCCCAGTCTATTGCACTTTCAGCACTTTTCTATTTAGGGGCTTCTGATTAAGTTTCCTAATCACTTCGTATTTACTGGAAATATCTTTGGCAATATTGTCCAGTAGTGGCTTCACAAGTTTTCCCAAAAGAAAGAGGAACATTTCCTCATCTTTACATGTGTCGCACTTCAGTTCTTGCGAAAATATTGGCTTGAGAAAAGAATACTACAGCGTTTACTATTACTGTGCTCAGTGCTCAATAGATTAATCAGTAGGCCTATAGAAATGTTTTCACCACTGCAAGAAAAAATCGCGTAATAATTATACTTCTCAATTATTGTGACGTTCGTATTTTTTTTAAAAGAGAGGGAAAAGTTACCCCTTCTTGCAAATGCTTAATTATGAATTCAAGGAAATTAAAGATAATGCAGTACCTTAATTAGTTGCAATATCTTATTTAATAACAATATTAATAATATTAGGTGAAAAGGGTAGGCTATAGTGCGTATATGTAAGATGTCAAGTTAATTTATTTCCGGAAATGTTTGGTGTATGAACTGAAGTACAGAGCAGACAGTCCCTCAGTTTATATGTAATATGTTTTAATATCAAGAATGACAGCCTTTTATTGTAATATAATTGAGGAGTAGAAGTTTGCAAATTATGTGTATTGTCCATAAAATATTGTACGAAGCATTTAATAAGCAATGGTGAGAGCTTTAAATGCCCCAAATGTCAATGTCTTTTAAGTGTTCAGTTATGAATATATAGGGCAGAACAGCGCTCCGAGCGGCGGAATTGGCATTACGAGGGAACCACTTCAGACTCGTTTTTCAAGCTCTATGCGCCAGCTTGTATAATCTCGTAAGCAACGATAATAATAATACTGGAAATCTTGCCTGTTTAGCACAAAGACGTTATATAGTATGGTTTAGCATTGCAAGCGGCGGCGAAAAGTGACTGTGCTGCTATCTAGCGGCTGAGATTGTTTATACACTCCTTGCGGCGTGCTAGGTTACGTGACTTGCGTGAGGTAGTCATATTCACAAGACGTTTCCCCCGTATAAATGAGCCACTTCATATCCAAAATCAAGCCATCCCCTTTAGTTCATCAGCAAAATATCTTGGAGTCCTCCTTGACAAGAGACCAACATTCAGACACCATATTCATTCCGTGAGAAATAGACCTTTTCAACGATTCATATTCCTATATCCCATTTTCAAGAGCTCAATACCAACAAAAACCAAATTACAACTGTACATATCTGTCATCAGATCACTCATGATGTATGCATGTGAAGCATGGCCTGACGCCCATCCCCGCCAACTTCGAAGACTTGACGGTATCCAACGTGCAGTATGCAGATTTTTTTTTTAATTCGTCAACTTTTAGATACAGTATCGAAATCTTGGGTGATCTCCCGACTGTTCCTAATTACTTTTACTTATTGCTGAGAGGCAGTTCATTTATGATGCTGCACTCCCGTCATAACCAGGATGAACAGCGTGAAAACAAATTTGGCAGATAACTATGAGAAGAGGAACAAAGGTGTACGATGTCTTGTGTAGTACTGAGTGTTATAAGTTCCTAGTTTTGATACATACACATTTTGGTGGGAATGTGCCTGTTTATAAAATGTTTCAGCGAATCTCCTAATGATAACTGGGATACTTTCCACTTTTAGATCTTGATGTATCTCTTCGTTTCTTGTGTACCACCCGCTGTTATGAATTACACGTAATACTTTATTTTGTACAACTCGAATGGGATCTAATGTTGTCTTAGGTGCGTATCCCCATACTGTAGAACCATACAAAAGCACTGATCTAATCAGCAATTTATAAATTGTTACTTTTTTAGATGTTGACAATGCACGTGTTTTTAAAAGGGGATACAGTTGTACCATTCTTGCTATTGTTTTTGCTCGTATATTTGCAATGTTGGTATGCCATAACAGACGACTATCCAAATGGATTCCAAGATACTTAACAGAATCCTGAAATTCAAGGGCAGTACCATACAGTGTGAGTTTAGTTTGTGGTACACTTCGAGTTCTACTGAAGGCTATGACTTGACTCTTCATTGTATTTACAGTTAAGCGCCAATGTTGGAACCATTCTTCTATAAGGTGGACATGCCGTTGAAGTCGACCAATGGCTAGATCGGCATTACGATGTGTAGTGTATGCTAGTGTATCATCTGCATATAAGGCTAACCTGGTGACGTCAGTTTCTGGAAGATCTGAAGTATATGCACAATATAAGTAAGGGCCCAGTACTGAGCCTTGCGGAACTCCTCCTTGAATTTTCTTTTGTCTTGATAAACAGCCGTCTTCCTTAACACAGAAACGTCTGTTCCGAAGAAAATCAGCAATAATATGAATCAGTGCATCAGGAACCTCTGATTGGATTAATTTATAAATTATACCAGTATGCCACACAGAGTCAAATGCACTTTTGACATCGAGAAATATTGCTACGGTAGTAGCTCTGTTCTTGAAACCGATAGTTGTTTGTTCAACAAGACGCAGCAGTTGGTGTGAGTATGCAGAACAATCACTGGAGCAGATTACCACATCCGAAATACCCAATTGTACAGAGACCTCAGCATCAGTGACTACGTTCGAACGTTACGGAAAAATTATCTGGAAAAGCTACATTTTCACATCAACCCTCTCATGCACGAATTAACTCGGTGATCACCCTCCACTTGCTACTCTCAGCTCATCTATCTCCATCACTGATGAAGATAAAAGGAAGAAAACGTCAATGTAACAATCATATTTCTACATACGACTGCGAAAGGCAAGGGTCCATAAGAGACCTGGGGGGGGGGGAACAAATAAAAAAACCCCTCCACTTGAGTAAGTAGTTAGAATTTCATTCGGCAGGTGACAGTGATATTACAGTTTTCGTATTAATAGAATCTTTTGACCCTAGATGGCGGCAACACTAAAGCCGAAAAATAGAGATGTGTATTGTTTTATTAAGTCTTGCTGCTTTACACCACAGTCTACTATATACAGTCGCGAAGCTCAATATATAGTAAAAATGCAAACATGGGTAGTTGCCCACCACTAGGATCGCTACTATCGCCTCATCATCGCAGATCTCTCTCCTATTAGACGACAAAATATGTTACACTTTCGTTGTGTTCTTTTGGAAAAATTAACACCTTCCTTCCATTATTGAAATATTAAATGCATAAAGTTAATTTATTATTTTAATGAAGTATATTAAATTCCACCATAAACTCGAAGATACCTGCCAGAAATAGGTTAATATTATTTTTGTTTGTGCAAAACGAACTGAAATTTACTATAATCGCTTCACTCATTCAAGATTATAGCGATAATTAACTATGAAACCAATAAATATTAATTTGCATTTCCCTTTACAACCATAATAATGGAAATATGAATTAATGGAGTAACATACGTGTACCGGTACTTGTAGTGTAGGCTTACGTAGTTAACAAAGTGGGATGAGGTTAAGCAATAATAATCACACCAGAATTGGAAATAAAACGTGATCAATAAATTTTATTGTAACAGACTTTTTCTACGTCTCTAGTAAAGTAACAAATAAAAATAACAACAAAATTAACAGCTATAATTAAAAACATATCCTTTGAAAAAAAAAGTAGGCCTAAGCAATAATAATCCCACCAGAATTGAAAATAAAACGTGATCAATAAATTTCATTAAAACAAACTTAATTTTTTTACGTCTCTAGTAAAATATTATTATTCCAATTATTGTATTTTAGTCATTAACATTTTCATTACAACCAATAACGAACATTTCACAAGCATCAATGTGAAATACGCAAGGAGCTAGCACTCGATGGAAATACGACACAGTCCAAAGTCGACCGTGGACAGTCTATTGTTTCTAGTTGCTAACCGCTTGGAGCGCTTTATCACGAGATTTGCAAAAAATCACCTCAAGCTTCGCGACTGTATATAGTAGACTGTGATATTCTCAAATACTTCAAAACAAAATCTCATCTAGCTCTGATAGAAATTAAAAATCAGAAGAATTCAACACAAGGCAGTACCGGCCTAGATCATATATACAACTATATGCAAATACTCTATAACAATAATACTGGAAAGCTTGCCTGTTTAGCATTGCAAGCGGCGGCGAAAAGTGACTGTGCTGCTATCTAGCGGCTGGGATTGTTTATACACTCCTTGGGGCGTCCTAGGTTACGTGAGGAAAAACGGAGAGGTGTGCATTTGATGTCAATAAAAAATGCAAATCAATAGTTTTATTTAGTCACAAGGTCCATAACATTTTAAATTAATAAGAAGTTACAAAGTTATTAGAATATAAATGAAATGATACAATTCTCGTATTTTCAAATGATTTAGTTGTGCATGCCTTTAGAAACTTTCATACATCGCGTATTTCGTTCCTTGGCTAATGGTTATCCATTTTATTAGCTTATTGAAATGTTTGTCAGTGAAGATACTGGCACAGTCGCTGCTTTAGGGATGAAGCCTGTATTTTGTATTTTATTTTTTTACATCGAGCAGATGTGATTTTAAAATCTCTGCAAGCATGGTACCTTTTGATAGAAAATAAATTATACGTAGTTTGCTTTAAAAGTTTGCACATTCCTCGAATAATGAAAACCAGTGCTTGATTTGCAAATAGTACTTCTGAAATTTTTACGTCGGTTGAAGTTTGTTGATTAGGCCTATCTATACCTAATTCAACGAATCTCTGAAAGTGTCTGTTTTAGCATTATAAGTAATTGTTTTCCTTCAAAGACCTTTTATCTTCAATAATAATAGTTACAACTTTTTCACTCAGTGGTAGAATATCGGATTTTATTTTTAATAATTAATTGTAGAATGGTACGATTTATACCGGGCCTATACCAAATTCGTGAAGTCAATTTTTGAGAGATCTGTTGGTAAACATAATTTAATTCTTAGAAATCTTTAGCCTTGAGGTGAACATTAATGGAATGTTGCGGCAAAACTTTTATCCTAACTGGAATATCGTTTCCCCATTTCCTTTTTTTTTTAAGTACACTTCTAACTAATGAATTCATTCATCATCTTGAACAATTTTAATTAAATAGGCATTTGGACATGATGTGTTCAGAGCTGTCATTTCCACTTGAGCAATTTTTTATTTTTTAGGATTTCTTGCATCGTAAAAAAATGACCGTAATTTAGTGAAATATTAATAATGACTTTAAAATGTAGGACTAAGCAAATTATTTGTCCGAATAACTACCTGAATCACTTATTATGAAAAAACATGAGTCCACTTTCTTTACAAAATCAACAATACACATTTTTGTTACGCATCTCAAGACACACTATTTGGATTTAAAAAAGTAAAGACTTTCAATTTTTTATACAGAGAAACTATAAAGAAATTGTGTTTTATATGAACAATTTAAAGTAGATTTATGCAGTTTAGTAACTGTTTCAGTTAACACAGAGAATATGCCATTGCTAATGCACTATCTAATTATACGATGGAGGAGTATGGTCTGTCGTTTCTGTCTAATATAAGAAAACCCGTAGCTTCCTCGATGCAAGATCTAATATGTTTATTTGGGACATTCGCGATTCTTTCATTGTGCTTTGATTTTGACTCATATTTTCGGAAGAAGGAGCTGTTATTCAGTGGAGGAAAATCTATTATCTTCACTCTCTTATTAAAAACAGAGTATTAAAAATTAACAGCCCTACGACTGATTTGAAACTTCGGTATACTTTTCCAATTTATTAGACTCTATTTTTATTTACTCCTAATGTTTCGAATTATGGTTATTGAAGTCCGATAATCAAAAGTGATCTGAAAATATTTTGTGATTTTTGTACATAATATATTCCATCTCTCTAATTTTAAACGTTTCGTCTAGAACTGTTGACAGCGTTTTTAGTTAGTGCTCGCATTTTTCTTATGATATTGTTTGTGTTTTGTTTTTTAAAGAGGTTTAGATAAGGACGCAAATAGCGATAGTAGCTGACGTGCCCTATTAAACCTCATTAAATACCGTCTGTCTATATGAGCTTGGCACACCTAAAAGACAAAAGCAAATAACTGTAGTACCGGTAGTAGAAACAGTAGTAGTAGTAGTAGTAGTAGTAGTAGTAGTAGTAGTAGTAGTAGTAGTAGTAGTAGTAGTAGTAGTAGTAGTAGTAGTAGTAGTAGTAGTAGTAATAATATAATCTTCATTATCATCTTATAACAGAAAAGTAATATGCTACTAGTGTTTACATGAATACTCCCAATCTCTATCTTTTGGAAATCTGAAGAAAGGTCTAACATATTTTGCTAGGCATAGTTTTTACAAAACATAGAACAAACATTTCCACTTTTAACTGACACTGGAGAAGCTAGAACTATAATGAGAATAATCCTTAGGACATTATGTGTTTGTTGAAGAACAAAGCTCATATCACAGTTCAACGCGCCATTCGTCACGTCATCCCCGCTGACTACAATCCCTGCCGCTAGATAGCACTGGTGAGTCATTCGCCACTTTTACCGTGAACTTTCCGGTATTAACATTGTAGAGTATTTGCTTTCTTGCATCCACTGAGTATCACTATCACACAAATTATTGCAGTTTTCATATTTCTGTCCGACTGCATTCATAATTGCGGACTTCCGTCTTTTCGGCCCTCATTCTCTTCTTACACAATAAAATCACGGACTGTCTGCGAAATCCGCGACATATGCAACTCTAATTATACGTGCACTTTAAATTAGCTGGAAAAAAACTTCGCCAAATTAGCATCTGTTTAAGAAAACAACAAAAAGAACGTCGATTTATGTAACCATAATAAAATTACCACCAACTCTCCCCCCCCCCCGATATATTTGATGGAAGATTGTACATCAATATTAGGCTAATAATTATACACGCTCAATGGCGTATCACAAATTCTTTCATACTCCCACGCAGCTTCATTTTTTGGGACTCTTGACCTATTAACAAGTAGACAAATTCAAGTCATGCATTCCCTTCATAATAGAAATTAATAACAATTTTAGAATGCGAAAAAAAATAGCTAAAAAGTAGGCCTATAACAAATTCGTTATTATTAACAGATGTCGGAAATGTTATGCCTTTTTAACAAACTACCTACTTTGTTTCGAGGAAGCTGTCTCAACGCCGCTGTACACAAGACAGTACAATATTAATCATTGTAGTAACGTGTGTGCATTTGCAGTAGTTGTGAAGGTAATTGTGAAAAGAAATTAATTTTATTGAAAAGATAATTATCCTTCTGAGTCCTGAGAGAATAGTAGGCTATACTTCGTACATGATTATGATATAAGATGTGCAGAGACCTGAAATATTCTATAATATACCTGCATTTGTGCCCTAAGTGTAACCTACAGATTTTTTTCAGCATTTATCCTCATGTCAGTGACTTTCTTTTTGAAATATATAATTATATTGAGCTTTAAAAATAGAAGAACAAATGTCTCAGGACTTAGGAGGATACTGGTATATTACTTTTGCCTCTGAATTCTTCGGGCATGATGAATAACGCATTTTCAAGTGGAGGAACAAGCACCATAATTCTAATAATTTTATTATAAAATTTTTTTGTACATCTTGATTACACAACTTTTAACACTAAATCACTTCGGAATATGTAGTTTATTGTTTTCGCGTGTTAAATATTAGGTACGGTACCTTGTTGACTAGTTTCAGCCTGTTGTGGACTATCTTCAGAATTGGGTGGTCCTGATTTTCGCGTCTTGTTTGGGTTTCCTGTGGAGGTGTGTTTGTGTAGTGTAATGTGGAGTCAAAAAGTGTGTGTGTTCTGAAATTGAGTTGTGTTGAGGATTTCATTTCGGTGTGTTTTTGTGTGCCTGAATATTTCGTGTTGTTCTAGTGTGTTTAGTTTCTCCTTTTATTATTTTCCTGGTGCATATCATTTTGTGCAATCAAGTAAGATGTTAACACTCCCACATCCTTCCTATTTAAGAAGACTTTTGTGTACAATGGGGACAAATAACTCTGGAATAAATTCTTCCCAAGTTTCATACTTACGAGAAAAATGTAAATTGCTTGAGGAACATGAGAAGATAGTTAGCATAATGTTAGACGAAATTTATGTAACACCTAAACCAGTGCTCGTCAGCACTCGCTGAAATGTGCAAAGGGTAAGCGGAGCTGTCCTGTGTGCCCCGTCGTGCAGCAGGGAGAGTTAGAGAGCATACCCGCTAGCAGCTACAAATGCACCATGGTGCACTGTGTTCTCTGTGGGTAAGAAACGCTAGCCCCAGGGTGCTCTGTGCTGACGACTGCTGACCTAAATTGAGCTACAAGGATAGTAAAATAGAAGGACTTGCAGTAAATGAAGGCAAGGAACTTGACATTGCCTCTACAATTCAAATATTTATGATATCTTCATCTTTGTCCAGTAATGCAGATGTCATTGCCTTCTTTCCAGTAAAGAATTTAACTAGTGTCTCGTTGTATAACATGGCTTGTGAAGTTTTGAATGTACTGGAAAATTGTGTTTACATATCTCTGTGCCTTATATCAGACAACAATCGCGTGAACAAAGGTTTGTTTCAGCATATTTGTGGATGCTCTTTGAAAACTAGTGTAAAGAATCCAGCAAATAATGAAAGAGATCTCTTTTTACTATTCGATTCTGTGCATTTGTTAAAATGTATTAGAAATAATTGGTTGAATACCCAAAGCCAGATTTTCTATATTCCAGAGATAGACCATCTTCTGTCAGTAGTTCTAGCAGGTTGGATAACCGAACCCAGTCGTGAGTGCCCTACATCATCCTTCTCTTGTACCTATTTCACAAAAGAAGCTAGATTCAATGATTTGATAAAGCTTTATGAATCGGAGCAAAGTTCTTTAATAAAAGAAGCCCCTGCACTAACAAGAAAAGCTCTCTATCCTTCATCCTTTGAAAAGCAGAATGTGTCATTGGCATTAAAAGTATTCAATGAGAAGAATACTGTTGCCCTAGAACGAAAGAAGGCAGAAATTTGCTGCTCCGATGAAACAATAAATTTTATAAAGCTCATTCTTCGGTGGTAGAAAATTGTCAATGTTAAGAACCCATTGAAAGGGAACCACTTAAGGGATTCCGGTTGTGATCCTATTCAGGGACCTGAGGATCCAAAAGTTAAATTTTTAGAGCAATTTTTACTGTTAAAGGTTTGGCAATCTTCAGCAATGAATGGGAACCTCTCAAATGACACTCATACAGCACCGACACACACAATCGAGAGTTTAATTTACATGTGTAAATATATATTCCATGAACTGAAATGTGTAAGTATGTACTGCTGGGAAAATTTCAGACAGACAAGTTGGAGGGCAGATTTGGACAGTACTGCCAGATGAGTGGTGGTGGTAATTACCAGGTTTCAGCAGAGCAGGTTCTAGAATCAGAAAGAACATTGAAATTTTGTAGTGTTCTAAGGATGAAATCAGCATCATTAGAAGAACTGTCAATAACATGCTTTGTATCAGCTTGTTCAGATATGAATATCCGTGCAGCCCAAAATGTACCAGACAGTGTCTTGAATAAGTTTGATGGTGCATTAGAACATCTACATACAGTTGAAATTGACAGAAGTACACAGGAAATTCTAATCTGCATTGATGGCTATGTTGCTCATAGTGTACTTAACTCGTTAGGATCAAATACAGAAAAATGTGTATCATGTGTGTCAATTTTGTATACAGCCAGGGACTTGATAATTGAAAACAATACAACATTTTCTTATTTTGATGCCTTAACCGTGGTGGTCTGAAATGCCCTTCTGATTTTGTTGTTAGTTTGTGTACATTTGTGTATAAACGTTTTAACATTTTACTAAGCGAAACATTTGAAAATGACTTCTTACAGTTGAACTGTCAGAGGAAGCTTGTCATCAATTTAGCAATGGCTTTTTTTTAATTAAATACCACAGATTTTGATGTAATGTGTAAATGTGATATGACTTTAAGAAAACTAGCAGTGAAGTGCAGCAAGGTATTGGCCAACATATTTATTAATAATTACTGCAAGGTCCAAAATGAAAAGCAGGCATTGAAAAACAAAAATAAAACCCATCAAAAGTGTTCCAAGTTAAAAAAAAATAGGCTGCTGTGCTCTCCAAGCTGTGAATTCCTCATAGTTTTTAGTTGTACACCCTATCTAATCCCTTATGTATATATAAGTGGATATTACAGCTATAGTGAATAGTGTCATTTCATTCTCAATCAATATTAGTGGATACAGTGAGAAATTACAGTGAATAGTGTCATTTCATTCTGAATCAACATCAATGGATATAGTGAGAAACTACAGTGAATAGTGTCATTTCATTCTGAATCAGCATCAGTGCATACAGTGAGAAACTACATGAATAGTGCCACTTCATTCAAATCAACATCAGTGGGCACAGTGTTAAACTGTATGTAGTGAATAGCTAGTTTTATTTTCAACCAATCTCAGTGAATACAGTGACAAAGTTTAGTGACTAGGAAGACAGGACTCCATATTGTATAAATTCCAGTGCTGATGAAATCTCTTTGTATAATCCAGGTAAGATTTCCTACATCCTGAAGTGGCAGCTATTCATTATTGCATTACTGCCTTCTATTTCCTCACAAATCTGAATTTTACAAGAGTTAATTGGTCAATTGTCAATATTCATATAGACTGCCTCCGTGGTCTGTTGGTCAGCATGCTGGCTTCCAGATCAGGAGGTCCCGGGTTCGATTCCCGGGCTAGGCTCTCGGTGAATTTTTCTTGAAGAAGAGGAATTCCCTGGGTGTCTAGAGTCTGGAAATTTGTATGAATGTGAATGTGATTGTGAGTGTGCCAGGTTAATATAAATTAACCAATCATCACAATATAAAAATATGTCAGGACTGTCGCTGGGCAGTAACCTGAACACACGTTTCAGCGTCACATTGTTGACAAGTAACTCCATCAGTTAACACAATCATAAAGCATCTAATAGAGTTACCAACGAAAAAAAAAAAAAAAAACATATAGGCCTAGGCCTAATATAATAACATATTACAAGTATCCATTATGCCAAAAATTAGAGCCCGATCGGTATTGCAGATACCTATTATACCAACACATACTAGTATTTTTCATATCCCCAAAGGAGTGTGTAATGGTTTACCAGTTTAAATAACATGTTTTACTACAATATTTATATCACATTTTTGTTTAACATGTGAATATAAATTTAATGGTTGAACATGAAACTGAAAACCATTAACACACTCCCTCTTTTAACACAGTCATATAACCCTTTTATTAAATTAATTTATCAAATTTGACTAATAAAAGTTTTTGCATCTTCTAGATAAAATATGTAATTGAGATACAGGATGTGAATAGGATAGGATACTTCTCTCTAAAACACCTTAAGCACTACTTTTAAATAATAATCTTATGTATCATGTATTGGAAGATAAAAACAAAGATTGACTTTGAAATATTGACTTAGTTATTATTTGGTCAGTTATATAATTATAATTCGCTCTTAATTTTTTTATGTCAAACATTAGCTTGAAAATAGCCATAAGATGTTTTGCTGTGACATAGCATAACACACGTTCAAAAACATTTATAAAACACCACTTTATTTGTTTTACATCGTCAGAGCTGAACATCTATTTTTAAAAGGAACTGCCATTAATTTAATATATGGATATTAAAAATCTAAGTAATCAATAATCACCATTGATAAAGAATACAAAGTAAACTATTTATCTACAAGAGACATAAAATTAACTTAGACTTTCAATAAAAACACCATTAAGAAATACAAATAAAAAAATTATTTTTCATTCTCTGATGTATAGTTAATTCAAAACACTGAACATATTAGAAAAAGTGCAATACAATTTATTAGAGATAAGTCGATACTTCGCAACATTTCCTAATTTTGAGCTTTGATACTGAGAGTGTTTGATTTGGTTGTGGCCCCATTGCTCAAAATATTGTACCATATTTACTCCCTTCTTAGCTGATGTTATACGACCAGCATTCCATTATAATTAGTTTAATTGCTTCTGTACCATTAAAGTAGTCCCTGCCCGGAGATCCGATTGGGGGACTACTTTGCTGTATAGAATTGGAATATATGAGTTCCCTAACTGTCCATTGTGCTACTAAACCAAGAAATGGATTTGGAACACCTCAAAATCTGTGCTTCAGTGGATGACCATGACAATAATTTTGAAAAATATTGGAGTGCAAGAGGTCAAATGATTTTATTGTCAAACCCCTGGCATTAGAAAAGAACAACATATTTACTCTAAAAAATTCTAAATAATGCACCCAAATCTCACCAATTGTGGAAGTTGCAGATTCATTTCGCTGCCACTGGACTCTCTCCTATGCCCTACAGCTGACACAACTGAAATGCTCATTGTACCAGTAATTATTATTTGTATTTATATTATTATGTAATGTTAACTTAGGGTCTTAAAGATCGTTAGATTTATCACTGCCCTATATATTACAAAAATTATATTGCTCATAATATGGAAGTTAAGTACCCTACTTTTTCTTCAGATGAATGAATTCCACTTATTTTCTTTCAATTAACTGAAGAAGTCAAGCCATTAAACGAAATGAGATAACAATAATAATAATAATAATAATAATAATAATAATAATAATAATAATGAATGATGTCCATTACCATACACTTGTCAACAAAATTAAGCACATTTTTTGTTAAAAGATAAAGAGAATGAATGAATCACCCACTGAAAGAGAATACAAAGAAAACAATTTATCTACAACAGACATATCATAATAATTAATCTTAGGCTTTCAACAAAAGCACCATTAAGAAATACATACAAAGAAAAGAGTGGTACTTTTAAGCTTCTCATGCACAGCTAATTGAAAGCACCACCATATTTAAAAAAGTACAATGTAATTTATTAGAGATAAGTCGATATTTCACATTTCCTTATTTTGAGCTTCGATACTGGCAGTGCTTGGACTGGTTATGCCCCCATTGCTGGAGTATTGTGCCACATTTATTCTCTAAAAATACGTAAATAGTGCACCCAAAACCTGCCAGTTGAGAAAGCTGCAGGTTCAAATTGATGCCACAGTGAAGTGCAATGAATGACGCAATTATGTTAGGTGGTGAAAAAAGTTAAACTAAGTAGGCTGGTGATGAAGTGGATCGTAGTTCCTGGGTGGGATACCAAGAATCTCTTGATGGAATGGCCCCTCTTAGTAAATTGTACCTGAAGTCATCGTTATACTGATTACTGTGAAAATGACTTCCACATATATAGGCCCTTCTGTTAAGGATGAGGATTTTCTGCCACAGCTGCCCACATTTGGTACCTGTTACAATCAAGATTCTATTATTATAAGTAATTGATTAACTAACGGACTTACTCGTGTTAATTATGTAAGTTTGTGCGGCTTACAGCTGTTTCGGTTCTTCATTACACCATCCTCAGAGCCTACTAGATCTCGGCGTCATCTCGAACTTCTCTGCCTGTTATGTGGATGCGTTTGATTGTTGAAAGGTGTTGCAAAGTGGAGTCAAATAGTGTGTGTATACTGAAATTGATCTGTGTGTTGAGAATTTGATCGTGGTGTGTTTTAGTGTGTTTGTATAGTTCGTATTGTTCTAGTGTGTTGAGTTTTTGGTTCTTGGGTTGTATGTGTAGGATTTCCATATCTGTATTTATGTTATTGTATGTATGGTTAGCATTGGTTATGTGATCGGCGTTTGTAGATGTATTGTGTCCTCTGGTTATTGCTGTAATGTGTTCTTTGTAGCATGCCTGTCTGTCCTATGTAGAACTAGTCGCAACTATTACATGTGAGTTTGTATACACCTGTGTGGTCGTATTTATTTGTTTGTGTTTTTTGTGTGTTAAAATGTCTTTGTAGTGTGTTTTCTGTTCTGTATGCTATGTTGTATTTCTGCTTTCTGAATGAACATGCACTCTTATGTGTGCCTCTGTTTTCATATGTTAGTGTAATGTATTTCTTGTGTTCTTGTGTTTGTGTTGTGTTTTGCGTGTTTTTGTGTTTGTTAAGTTTTTATTTTGTCTTTCTTATGATGTTGTCTATTATGTTTGGATTGTAACCGTTTTCTTGTGCTATGTATTTGATTGTGTTCACTTCTTCATTGTAGTGTTGTTGGCTCATGGGTATGTTGAGTAATCTGTGTACCATTGTCCTGAATGCAGCATGTTTGTGTTGTAGGGTGGTTAGATGTGTTGTGTATGTGTGTGGTGATGGTGGTTGGTTTTCTGTATATTTTGAAGTTGCGTTTGTTGTCAATTTTTGTTATGGTGATGTCTAGGAAATTTACAACCCAACAAAATTACAACCCAAGAACCAAAAACTCAACACACTAGAACAATACGAAATATACAAACACACTAAAACACACCCCGATCAAATTCTCAACACATAGATCACTTGAGGCCATTTCCGGAAGAAGGGCACATAAGTCAATATGGTGATTCGAGTAATCCTAGTTTAAAGATTTTGTTTTAATTTATTTCTATGAACACTTTATTCTTGCATACAAAAATAAATTAAATATATGTAGAATATCATTATGAACCACTTTCACAATACAAAGCATTTTTATGAATATATTTAATTTTAAAATGTTATTTGTTATAAGCCATTATGTGCCCTTTTTCCAGAAATCAGTCTAACTATGAAGAATAGTACGTTCTTTGATGTTGATAAACTGATTCAACTGTCAAAACATAGTAAAACTTTACAATACCGGTACTAGCCTATATAATTTTTACAGAATACTTTTATGTATAATATGAATATAGCATTGCCCTGCATCACATAACATTTATTTTTCTGGTTGCTGAAATAATGCTCAAACCATTCTGTCCAGAGTGGAGAGGTTGTTTTAGGTAATTTTTGGTTGCTGGTAGCTTTCTTCAAACATGCTGTTCAGCCAGGAATAGCTTTCAGTGTCCATGTACTGAAACAAATTCCTGATATCCTTTTCTTTTTCTGGCTTTACTGGACTGAAATCCACCATGGAAAGTTTAATGGTTTTCAGACCTTTAGTACTGTATTTGTTTCCAAAGCTGGAAGGATGTGTAATTACCTGTGCACGTTATTGAGGCTAGTACAGAACCATCGGCAGTATTCAGCAGAACATACTTTTGTGCTTGACATTACTGGTGGAATCAAAACAACTCCAACAGATTCTATGAGATTCCTCACTAATATTAACAGCATCAAAATGACAATAGAAGAAAAAGCACTGATTCAATATGAAAAACTTATCAGATTACCAGGAAACAATTGGCATTCATACAGTCCCCTCTGTAGACTAATAACTCAAAAAAGTTTCATATCCATTGTTCAGGAATTAAAACAGAAAATCAATATCCCGAATTTAAAAGAAAACTGACAAATTAAACCAAACCCTTTAACTCTATTAAATATAGAATATAATCTAAATTTAACAGAAGAAATACTGAAATCAGAAGTAAACACTGAAATACTGAAACAATTGTCTTTAGAGACAATTAATATTAGGTACCCTCCACAAAACTGGCTTCATTTATACACCGACAGATCCTTGATCTCCAGAGAACAAGGTGCCAGTGCAGGTGTTACGTGCTGTCTCTTCTCACTTTATAGATCTCTTGGATATGGAACAACAAGTTTTGATGGTGAAATCATTGCAATAAGTGAAAGTCTCAGGAATCTTCTATGCCACATCAATAAATTTAAGAATGCAGTTATATTGTCAGACTCCAAAGCAGCTATTCTATCAATAGTCTCTAAACACACACCTTCATCTCAAACAGCAGAAATAACTAAAATGCTCTCTCAATATCACTCAATAAAAGAATTGTATTCCAATGGATACCATCCCATTGTGGAATCCTGGGAAACGAGAATGCGAATGCTTTAGAAAATAAGGGCAGCACTGCTACTTACAGACCTGTTACTAAATCTACGTTTTACTTTGTGAAAAGATTTATTAACCCTTTGAAGCGCAGTGGTTACAGTACATAACCACCTTTTAAATTTGAGTTTCCTGCCTACTTACAGTGTGATTTTTATTTCAAAACCACTGCGTTGCGTTCATTGATCCCTAGTAACTGTAGAAGAATTTTATTTTCCCTATATTTGTGTTGCTCCACTAAGATGGCCAATGTTGTTGTGTATAGTTGGGATGTGGAAGACTCGCTACGTGTTTTTATTTCAGTTCTATGCTAAAATATCACAATTACGTAAGTTTCTATTTAGTATTATTTGTCTTTCGGTCTTTTAGAACATATTTCAGTAACAAGATTGTAATTTATTCGACACATGTGGCGTCAATATAGAAATAATGTGGTGGTTTCAACACGTAACCACTACGCAAACAGGGTAGTTATGCTCACCATATCCAACAAAATGTTCCATTTTTGTGTCAGCTTATTCATCATGGCTACAAGGAAGAGATGGTTGGTGACAATCACAAAGTGTTTTTGACAACTTTTTCACAAGTTAGTTTGAATCTGATGATCTCTAAAGGAGCAAAATATCTATGCATGTGGTACAGTTACACATGGGCGTATTGGTTTACCACACGACGAAAGAAGAGACCGCGACATGAAACGTGGTGAGAGTGATAGCTGTACGTCATATGCTGGAGTGTCCTGGCTCAAGTGGAAGGATAGAAGGTCCATTTTTTTCCTTTCTAATTACCACGCAACACATGTGAAGTGGCACTTTGCCTTAATGAAACCAGAAACTGTTTCCTTTCGTATCATTCACAATAAGTCTGAAGACATTGTGTTCTGCAGTATTGCATAGTGGTTTTACCATGAAACCACCCATTCTCTGTGTAAAAAATGGAAGTTTTTAAACTTTTTAAAATTTGAGGCACTTCTCTTAGACAAATAAAAGTTTAATTTCATTACAAACACAATTTTTTATTTCCTTCCCAAATGCGTGCATTACATACTTATACTTTAACAAACAAAATTTGATAACACAATCTCAAGGGAAAAAATGGAACTCACTGCATCAAAATCCACAGTTAATTCCCGATTTATCACGCAAATCGTCTGTAGTTGCATTTAGATTGGCAACAGACCATGATTGTTTGGCCAAACACCTGCATAGAATTGGAATATATCAGAACCTTAACTGCCCATTGTGCAACTCAAACCAAGAAATGGATTCGGAACACCTCAAAATCTGTGCTTCAGTGGCTGGCCATGATAATAAAAGGTAAAAAAGGTAAAGGTATCCCCGTAACATGCCATTAAGGCACTTGGGGGGCATGGAGGTAGAGCCCCATGCTTTCCATGACCTCGGCACTAGAATGAGGTGGTGTGGTCGGCACCACGCTCTGACCGCCTTTTACTCCAGGGAAGGACCCAGTACTCAATTTTATAGGAGGCTGAGTGAACCTCGGGGCCGTACTGAAAGTTTGGCAACGAGAAAAAATCCTGTCACCACCTGGGATCGAACCCCGGACCTTCCAGTCCATAGCCAGCTGCTCTACCAACTGAGCTACCCCGCCAAAAATATTGGAGTGCAAGAGGTCAAATGACTTTATTGTCAAACGGCTGGCATTAGAAAACAACAGCAACTTCTGTGCTTGAAATACAGTTCCTTTGACCATCAGTTGAAAACATATGGTTCATGACCTTTCCAGTTTTCTTTATTAGGCTTCTGTCCATAAGAACAATAAAGAGAGACGGATGACTTCTGGCCATCATCATCGCTGACAAGTAGGGTTTAGCAGTAGATATGGTTTCTTCTTTCTTCACTTTTGACTTAATAAGGCCAAAGTTTCGATCACATTGACCAAACGAAAAGATGGACAACCTTCACGTTAATAACTTTAGCTATCCAATGAAGAAAATTACATCACCACTGAGTTCTTATTCTGACCACCACAGGCATCGGAGAGCAGAACAACATGCTTCACGTTTGGAAACTCCATCAATCAGGTATTTTTTGTAAAATTAGGTATTTTATTTTGTGTTTTATTATTATTGTGTTAAATTGTATTGTGTATTATTATTGTATTGTGTGTAAAATTGTATATGTGTTGTAAAATTGTATTGTGTATTGTAAATTTTATTGTGTATTGGTTATCATTTTATTGTGTATTGTTAATATTGTATATACCACTGCCACTGGGTGCTTGCCCACTTGCAGTGTAAATAAATACATACATACATATTGAAATTAATAATAATAATAATAATAAAAACTTCTTTTCCAATGCATCATGAATGAATGATACAACTGTGATGGGATCTTTCTTGGCTTGCACTTCCATGAAACAGTACATAAACGAAGAATCGTCATTGGGTTTATGGATGTTGACAGCATTTAATCACAATAAGCGTTTATAAAATTGGCTAGTCATATTTAATTTGGATACAGGAAGATTCTGTTCATAATCGAACTGAGTAACAAGATAAGAACACTTTTAGCTTTGCGAATGAAGTTCTGCTTTATTTTTAGATATGTCTGTGCATTTATTTTGTGGATCATGTATTTTCCTTTGCAAGGATAATTTTTGTCAGCATTAAGTTTCATTTCACAAGCAGTGCAAAAATCACAAACATCAGTTTTAGGATATTTCAAGCTGTAGTTACAGTGTTGTTTGAAATATTTGGAGTAAGTTACGTAATTCATTTGGAGATTTTTTCCTGTATCCTCTAAGAATTTCTTCGAGAAAGGATCGTACAGTACTCTGACACTTAAATTCGGATTTTTGAAATACCTCAAAGAAGATTTGTGTGAGCAGTAAATGGCCTTCTTGGCTGGGAATTGTGCTTAGGCGTTCTTCTAACATTTGCCAAATATTAGCCTCCATTTTGTGAATGTTTGCCTCTTCCCTCCACAAATGAATCATTGGCCAGTGTTTTATCTTGAATAACTTTCAATTTAGTGCCATCTGTATGAAGAAAATATTTCCAGATATTTTCCCTGGGCTTCTTTGGATTTAATGTTGACTACCGAGTGTGTGTATCTGACTTCGACATACATTGGGTTAAAAATGAATCCTGTATTCCTTTACCTTGATCACTATAGACTTTCCAAAAAGCTCTCCTTACTGATAGGTACTTTGAGATAGCACTGTTCTTGACAACATGATGATACTGCTGAAAATGTTTTTTCTTTTATGTCAATTCCATTGCTTGAAATGTAGGTCTGACCGATCTGCCGTTTTCTCTTCTTTTCTTTTTTTCTTGTTATTGGAATTGTCGTAATTGCCCATTAATATGGTAGGAATAGAATAGCTATTGCACTAACAACCGCAGCCTGAATCTACTGTACACTTGCTGTATTAGCAATGAATCTGAAATACTTTACGCTCGCAAAGAAAATGCTCTCCTGACCTCTAGCATTGAGATAATGAAACAAAAGTTTGTGGAATAATCTACTTAATATAGCGGTTACGTTTAAACAATTTCCCGAAAAAGGGCTTATAGGGCTATAGACCCATCTTCAATTTCAGTAACACACACTATTTGACTCCACTTTTCAACACCTTTCAACAATCAAACGCACCCACACAACAGGCAGAGAAGTTCGAGATGACGCCGAGATCTAGTACGCTCTGAGAATGGTGTGATGAAGCACCGAAACAGCTGTACGCCACACAATCTTACATAATTAACACGAGTAAGTGCGCTAGTTAATCAATTACTTATATTCAAGTGTTAAAAGTAGTGTACGCAAGATTCAAAATGGATTATCTATTATTATCTTCGAAAAATACACAAACCAGGGTTGGTATTAATTTAAATTAACGATTTAATCATGATGTAAATAAAATAATTTTCATTATTTACATCAGATAATTGTTATTACTTAAATCACAGATTAAAATTATGAGAATGGTGTGATGAAGCACCGAAACAGCTGTAAGCCACACAATCTTACATAATTAACACGAGTAAGTCCGCTAGTTAATCAATTACTTATAGTCAAGTGTTAAAAGTAGTATACGCAAGATTCAAAATGGATTATCTATTATTATCTTCGAAAAATACACAAACCAGGGTTGGTATTAATTTAAATTAATGATTTAATCATGATGTAAATAAAATAATTTTCATTATTTACATCAGATAATTGTTATCACTTATATCACAGATTAAAATTATACGCAGCTAACATGGTTAAGATGAGAAATTAACTTCCTGAAGAAAAAAAATATAAACTTTTTTACGTATGACTGTTCTGCTGCTTCTTAAAACTATTAGCAATATAATATGAGCAGCAAACTTGCAAAACTTGACATGTCCATTTTTATAAAATACACTTCAGATGCCAAAAACTTGCATCTCTGCAATGAACAAAATATTTTCTATGGTGAAATATATTTTTCTTCCTATAAATTCATATAAAATTTCAGCACAGAAAAATCTTTGTTTATTACAGACATATATTTCTAGCATTTTCTGAAAAAATGGACAGGTTTTGAATGTTTGCTTCTCATATGTCTTTTCCTAACTCCTAATCAAGGAGCAACAGAACATATGGTACAAGTAGTCAATTAGGCCTACTTTCGGGATCACCACCTAATTAAAGCATAGTGTGATGCTGAGGATTGAAATGAATAGCTGTAGCCCATAACAATATTCAAAGTAAAAGTTGCACAAATGCCAAATGGACTATAGGTACGTGTTTATTTTGAAAACACACAATGCTAAACTCTTCTGATAAATTTATTTGTAAATATTAATCTCTCTAAATAGTTGAATTCTTTTCTAATGAATAACAAACTGAGAATTATCTTGCCTAAGTCTAAGCTAATTATTAATATCATTAAGTGCAGGTTATTAGTGCTGTAACTATTCATGTATTAATAATGAGGCCTATGTGTAAACATAGTAATTATTTTTGAAGCGATGTTGTTAATTACTTAAAATGAATTACAAAAGAAGGCAAAAACTCATTTTAATAAACAAATCTGATTTCGACAAAAAAATTCTCACTGAAATTAAAAAATCATTAGAGTTTATCAACCCTGACTATTTACTGAAGATATGGTAATTTCCTAGAAGACGGGCAAAATCCAACATGGCTGAAGATATATAGGGATATCTTTGCATTGAGCTTATGCCAACGCCATTGCTTACCTCTTAAGCTGTCCTGCATTACTTGGCACAGGAAACAGGAATAACCAGGTCTTCTCATTACTATCCCATTTCTGTCAGTAGACTGCAGCACATTCACAGTATAAAACTCCGCCATTTGTCTTTCTATTAACTGAAACAAACCAGCAGTAGGCTAGTATCATATAATGCATTAATAACACTTTTGACGGAATTTCCGTTCAGTTGGCAACACTGGTTTAAAACTGTCATATTGGCAAAACCAAGGAGTTTGTAGTATATAACTAGAGACACCAACGGCGCTAGTTTCGCGTACAAAATTGAACCGGTGTTCGGCCGCCATTAAAGGGAGTTGATGCTTCGCCGGGAGTGCGAGCATTTCATGCTTATTGAGGAGTACGAATAAATATAAGTACACTTGAAGGGAAATAATAAGAAAATGGTGAAATACTGCGCCGCAAATAATTGTTCGAACATAGCTACTATTGTAGGATGCCCAGGAAAGCATGCATATCTTAATATTTGAAAGAATGTTCCAAATGCAGTTCCTCCTTTGAATGTGTTTACAGAATGTCGGAATATTTCTTGGATAAAGTTTTTCCAGAAACAAATTAATCAGGTTTACAAGGTTGGTTTCAACAATGTCTGTAACGGCTAGGTGCCATCATATTACAGTGGATTATAATATGACAGTGCATAAGAAAATCCTCAGACTATATCTGTCTAAAACTGTTTTGTTTCACAATAAATGAATTAATAATGTAATTTCCGTATTGTACAGTATGTACTTCTAGTTTTTGGTTGTATTAAATGCAAAGAAATTAGTGAAAATATAGCTGATGGCCTAGTTAGGCCTATTATTACCACTATTACTAGGTCTACTATGACTACTACTACTAGGCCTACTATTACCACTACTACTAGGCCTACTATTACCACTACTACTAGGTCTATTATTACCACTACTACTAACTAGATCTCACTACTACTAGGCCTACTAATACCACCAAAACTAGGCCTATTATTACCACTACTACTGGGCCTACCATTACCACTACTACTAGGCCTACTATTACCACAAAAACTAGACCTACTACTACTAGGCCTACTATTACCACTACTACTAGGCCTACTATTACCACTACTACTAGGCCTACTATTACCACTACTCCTAGGCCTATTATTACCACTACTACTAGGCCTACTATTACCACCAGTACTAGGCCTACTATTACCACTACTACTAGGTCTTTTATTACCACTACTACTATGCCTATTATTACCACAACTGCTAGGCCTACTATTACCACCAGTACTAGGCCTACTATTACCACTACACCTAGGCTTATTATTACCACTACTACTAGGCCTACTATTACCACCAGTACTAGGCCTACTATTACCACTACTACTAGGCCTATTATTACCACTACTACTAGGCCTATTATTACCACTACTACTAGGCCTACCATTACCACTAATACTAGGCCTACTATTAACACTAATACTAGGCCTACTATTACCACTAATACTAGGCCTACTATTACCACTAATACTAGGCCTACTATTACCACTACCGGTACTACTAGGTCTATTATTACCACTAACACTAGGCCTACTATTACCACTACTACTAGGCCTACTATTACCACTACTCCTAAGCCTACTATTACCGCTACTAATTGTATTAAAAAGTCTGTACTGACCTCTAACTTGGTGGTCATCAACTACACAATGAATAGATTGTTTCATGATAAAATTTATTCTCATTATATTTTAAATCTGTTTCCAGAATTTTTATGATCTCATATTTCACCACTAAATATTTTCTAAGCGCCATATACCTTCCTCTTCCTTTGCATGAAAGGACTGAAATATAGATCACTTGAAATATTACAGTAAATATCCATTATTATGTCCTTAAAACAATACTAGTAATACTGAAAATTAATGCTGACATTGCCATTATTCACTATTTCACATACTTATTCCGAGTATATATGGGTGATTTAATTTATTTTTTAGAATATCGCCAAAGATGGACCATTATAATACTTTAATAAATATAGCGCTTCTCTGCCATTCATGTTTATTTCACCACGACTCAGCCTTTGTAAAAGATGTTTAAAACAGTGTCTATCACCAGGCTACATCAATGTATTGTGGTACTGTTTTCGAATTTTGCGCCGCAAACACTCCCTTTAATGGCGGTTGCTAGCCGATTCAATTTGTGACATTTTTCTTGCCTGACACTCACGTGTATGTGTCTCTAGTAAGTATTACGAACTCTTTGGGCAAAACTTATAACCAAAGCACTTTCGAAAACAAAGAGATTTGTATTGCTAACTTTACAAGTTCTTTGATCAAAAAACAGCTAGCGCTGACGCGACCACTGCGGCAAACTGAGCATCAAATATGAACGTCCGACATATATATCATTTAAGTTAAACCCACGGAGTTCGCATCGAGTACTGATTGGAGCAGCATCGTATCAAACAGTGCTCCGACTTGTCTTGTGTTTACGAAATTGCGTAGTGTTTCAAGTTTATATTTAGTGGAACTATATCATTATTTAACAGTTTAACGACATTGTGTGGTGTTTGTTTAAGATATACCTTTATTTCTTCATCATTTTTGTGTTACGTGCGCGATCATAATCGAGTGATTGTGTTGTAATTACCTTAGCTTGGCTCTCGGAGCCAAGCGTGGTGACTGTTAAAATGACTCAAAATACTGAAGACTGGTGTCTAATCGAAAACCAACCTGGCATTTACAACATAGTGACTTCACATACGACATCAACCACAACATCTGTAACAACTAGTAGTACCCTTATATCTACAATGACTATATGTGATCCTACTCGCGTACCCAATTCAACTAGCAAACAAATTAATCCCGCGGAAAACTCAACTTCAAGTAAAAGTAAAGTAAGAGATCATGTCATTAAGAAACAGAAACTAAATACGGACAAAGCCAAACCAAATTCTTCAGTTTCCGATACACAAGCAACTTTATCTCATGAAACATTAATTCATCCGAATATCAAACTACAAGATGTTTTTGATCCTCTTGTCCATGAAATGGATACCGACATATCACCACCAAACCAAAATAATCCTCAAGCAGGGAACCAAGAAGATAACACCAACACAGATTTTTCTAGACCCAAATCAGCTCGAATGCCGCCAATAATTGTGAAGAATATCCCAGCCGGAAATTTCTTCGCAAATAATAAAAAATTGCAGTCACTACTTAGCCAGCCACTGAAAATCACATACTCTACTGAAGGAATTAAATATTCTGAAAACCTTCAGTTTTATTCTCACGAACCTCGGGAAACTAAATTACTACAAGTAGTACTGAAAGACTTCCAGCGTTTGTAGAATCTGCTACTCTCAAAACAGAACTTGAACTCTTAGATTTTCAAATAGAACACATTCGTCAAATTACTCTTCCTTGCTACGACACTGAAGGCATACCGACACGACGTCCCATTCCCATCTGGATACTTACACTTCCAAATAATGAACACTCCCGAACCATATACCAATTGCAAGATATTAGATTAGATTAGATTAAATTAGATTAGATTAGATTAGATTAGATTAGATCTTTATTAGCCGAATAGAATTACAAGCATTCATGGCGTCGTCAGTACACAAGAAAAATTACATAACATAAAATATAATAAAAAATAGACTTAATTCTAAATAAATTTAACAGTTTAATATTATGTGACATCCAAACCAAAAAAAGAAGAAAAAAATATATATATGACAAGCTTGATCTTCAGTCTCCACTGTTCTATCTAGTATCTTCTCTCTTTTTTTTTAACAATCATATCACAAAAATTGAGTCATATAGACCTCGTCCACATATTACACAATGTCATAAGTGTCAGGGTTTTGGACACACTTCACGTCGATGTAATTTACCTACTCGATGTGTTAAATGTGGAAATAATCACTTATTCGCCAAATGTCCTCTGAAAGGTCCTATCCATATTTTGTGACGGCGCACATACTGCCAGCTACAGTCAGTGCCCCATTCAACTAAAGAAGAAAGCGGAACTTCACGAGAAGATGAGGAACAGGAGAATTCTTTCCGGAGAACGTTCTACACCACCAACATGGAAACAGAGCGACTTTCCTTTACTTGCTAATCCCGGCAACACCAAAGCTTTCCAGTCAACATTCAATACTCCAAGTGCAACATCAACATCACCAGAATCAATATCAGACTCCTTCAAAGATATTGTTAACATCTTACGCTCACTGAACATTCAACATACAATTCAGCTTATCCGCACAACTTCATAAAATCCAAAATGCAAATGACTCAATATCCAAGGTAATAATATTCATTGAAGGTTTCATTAATCTTTTCAATTACAACAATCCATAAAAGACATCTAAATGCTTTCCAAACACAGAGGTTTAAACATCTTAAATTTCAATGCAAACGTAATAATTCACCAGACTTACGAACTACAAGCCTTGCTCCTTAATTATGATATTGACCTCGCATGTATCAGTGAAACTCTTCTAAAACCCACCATGAAATTTCGTATACGCAACTATACTGTTATCCGTACAGACAGAATCAACCGACCTGGTGGAGGAACTGCTATACTCATTAAAAACTCCATGCCATATCGAACAGCCATATTTCCAAATTTTCAGACTCTCGAAGCCACTGGTATATTCATCCAGCTTGAAGGAACAGAAATACTAATAGCATCTGTTTATTATCCGCCATATGCTCAACTCAATAAAAATGACCTGGCCCTGCTTATCACACATCACAAACATTTCATTTTCTGTGGTGACCTAAATGCTAAACACAAATCATGGAATTCCAGACTAAATACTTCGAAAGGTGAAACCTTACTATTACACTCAAATCATTATTTAATTACAGGACCTAAAGAACCAACGAGAATTCCCTGTATAACCACTCATCATCCAGATGTACTTGATATTTGTTTATATAACACAAAATACTCTCCAGTGCAACAAATCTGCTTAAACGCCCTCGACTTTGACCATATTACAGTTTTTTTGACTTTCAAGGCCCCTTTTCATATGATCTCAAGTCCACCTTCTACAGAGAAAGTTACAGATTGGAATTTCTTCACGAAACGCTTGCACCAAATCATCCCGGGTAATTTACCGACTTTGAAAACTTCTGAAATAGACACTCCAATACAAATATTTTCTGACACCATCATAGAAACATTCGATGAATCGTCCTCCACATTGACTTTTGAGACATCAGATAACATCTACGGTAGTACTGAACTAAAACATCTTCTTAAAGCCAAAAATCAAGTTCGAAAACGGTGGCAGCTTTATACGGATCCTCAAGCAAAAAGAGCTTTTTATCGGTATCAACGTGCTATCCGAAGAAAATATGAGACTTACAAAATCAATAAGTTTGCCGACACAATGGAAAACGTTATTTCTACAGGAAAAGCCTTCTGGACTTTTACAAAATGAATGCTAGGAAAAACTACCACAAAAAAATCGACACCTATTAAAGACTCAAGTGCTACATTTAATTATGATCCTATTGATAGGCTTGAACCTCTTGCAAACTCCTTCCAAAATCGATTCTCCTCCCATCATCATTCCTCACTACAAGACTTTTCAACAACAATATCACAACATGTACAGTCCATATTACACCGCCCTGAACCTGGAAATACACCTCACATACGACCACAAGAAATCAAGACCATAATTCGAAACCTAGCACCGAAGAAGACACCTGGCCCGGATAAAATCACACCAGCCATATTGAAGAAATTACCAAAAAGAGCCATAACACATTTAACGAAGATATTCAACTCATGTCTGCATCATATTTATTTTTTATTATTTTCCAACAGCATGGCAAACAGCACATATTATACCAATAGTTAAGCCGGGAAAAGATCCAACATTACCCCAAAGTTATAGACCAATCAGCCTAACCAACTTCCTTGGAAAAATTTTTGAACGTATCATTCTGGCACGACTAAAGCCATATTTAACTGCACCAAATGCCATCCACCATGAACAGTTTGGATTTAAACCTCAACATAGTCCCAGAAAAGCACTTCACAGAATAACAACATCCATCCAAAGAGGGTTTCAACTTAGACAACATACAGTAGCTACATTTATTAACATCCAGCAAGCATTTGATACTGTCTGGCACACCAGTTTGTTATATAAACTTCACAATCATAACATTCCTGTAAATTATATTCAACTTATCGCCAGTTATCTTACAGATAGAAACGTTCGTGTTCAAAATGGACGCTGTCTCTCCAACGCTCACGTCATAACTGCAGGAATTCCTCAAGGATCGGTTTTAAGTCCAACGCTGTACTGTGCATATCTCTGTGATATACCAATTCAATCCAAATGTAAACTTATGCTATATGCTGATGATAATGTTATTTATGCTAAGCACATAAACATTCAGTTTGCTCGTCTACATATGCAGGAAGCCTTAAATATCATAACCCAATGGTCCACAAAATGGCGTCTCAAGATAAATGGCTCCAAGTCGCAAGCAGTTGTTTTTACACGAAGATTTCCGCGGCAATTTCAGCCCTTCACCATCCAAAATGGAAATATACCTTTCAAATCTACCGTCAAGTATCTTGGAGTTCTTCTTGATAAGAGACATACTTTTAAACATCACGTCACACATATTCGTGAGAAGGTCTTTCAAAGATATATGCATCTCTACTCATTTTTCAAGAGTTATACGTCTTTAAATATCAAAACAATGCTGTACAAAGTATTAATTCGATCCTACATGACATACTGCTGTGAAATATGGGCCCAAGCACATACACGACATCTTAAACGACTAGACGGACTTCAACGAGCCATCTGTAGAACCATCACTGGAGCTGACTATCTCATCCGAAATGGCCAACTGTATGATGACCTTGGGATACTATACTTTTCAGATTAAATCAAAACTCTTCGTACAAAATTTCTAGCATCCCTGCACAACCATCCAAATCCGCTAATAAGTAAAAATATACCGGTTCCTGATACATGAAAGTATCAATTTGCTCACTCTACTATTGGTAGATAACGTTACCTTGAAATATTTTAGGTTATAACTTATCATATGATCTCCTACACTTCTTTCAAAAGGAAAGGGTCAAATTCGACCTGGTAGTTATGAAGAAAGAGTCATTGGAGAAAAAAAAAGTTAAACCCCCCTGGTATATACTAGACTGCGGTATGACTTTACAAGAACTGAAATTCTTCAAAAGCATGTGATACTGAACTTTTAAAATGTACATGTGGCAACACAGACCAAGTGGGTGGGTGCAGTGTTCTCGCTTTCCTCAGATTATTTCCCATTCCCATTTCCGTAAAACGGTTCCGGTTACAATTTAGTAGCTAGTCTCTTCCAACACGTGTGATGCTGTAGTGTGCTCGAAAATGCTACGAGGTTATGAATTTCCTTGTAATTGTTAATTTTCGCAATTATTCAACAATGAATTGAAGTGAAAACATAATATATTTTGGACAATTTAGAAAACTCAGTTTACAAGAACAGATTATTGCTATACAGAAGGGAAGGCCAACCCCAACACCACCTGGTCTTACATGTATGCATGTAGGCTAATTTGTAGCATGTTTTATTCAACAAGGTGTCATTTCGTGATGTTAACTTCTTTCCTCCTCTTAAGCAATATGCTAGAGCCGCCACTGAGCTGATGTTCTACTAAGCTTCGGGAGCCAGTCCAAGAGAGCTTACACCACAGTCTACTATATACAGTCGCGTAGCTTGAGGTGTTTTTTTGCAAATCTCGTGATAAAGCGCTCCAAGCGGTTAGCAACTGGAAACAATAGACTGTCCATGGTCGACTTTGGACTGTGTCGTATTTCTATCGAGTGCTAGCTCGTTGCGTATTTCACATTGATGCTTGTGAAATGTTCGTTATTGGTTGTAAAGAAAATATTAATGGCTAAAATGTAATAATTGGAATAATAATATGGCACAAGGAGGAGACGTTTGTAGTGCTATAAATTGTAGCAACAGTAAGAGAAAGAGGCCAGAGTTATCCTTTCTCCGATTTCCGAAAGATTCAGAAAGGTTCCTGGGTTTCCACAAGAATGCTGTGCAGAAACAAAACTCTTAATTTTGAAGTTCTTTGTGACTCTTAGAATACATTACATCCTTAAATTTCACAATGAAATGTTACAGTCTAACCGAAAAGACATTAGATACCGGTTAAAGTTCTGTCACTTAGGCTGCTAAATTTCCAGAGAAATAAAGGTTAGGTCTACTTCTTTTTTCAGAGGATATATTTTTAATTGTAGCTATTAATTTTGTTATTATTTTTATGTGTTATTTTACTAAAGACGTAGAAAAATTAAGTTTGTTTTAATGAAATTTATTGATCACGTTTTATTTTCAATTCTGGTGGGATTATTATTGCTAAGGCCTATTTTTTTTCAAAGGATATGTTTTTAATTATAACTATTAATTTAGTTGTTATTTTTATTTGTTGCTTTACTAGAGACGTAGAAAAAGTCTGTTACAATAATATTTATTGAGCACGTTTTATTTCCAATTCTGGTGTGATTATTATTGCTTAACCTCATCCCACTTTGTTAACTACGTAAGCCTACACTACAAGTACCGGTACGCGTAAGTTACTCCATTAATTCATATTTCCATTATTATGGTTGTAAAGGGAAATGAAAATTAATATTTATTGGTTTCATAGTTAATTATCGCTATAATCTTGAATGAGTGAAGCTATTATAGTAAATTTCAGTTCGTTTTGCACAAACAAAAATGATATTACTTATTTCTTCCAGGTATCTTCGATTTTATGGTGGAATTTAATATACTTCATTAAAATAATAAATTAACTTTATACATTTAACATTTCAATAATGGAAGGAAGGTGTTAATTTTTCCAAAAGAACACAACGAAAGTGTAACATGTTTTGTCGCTTAATAGGAGAGAGATCTGCGATGATGAGGCGATAGTAGCGATCCTTGTGGTGGGCAACTACCCATGAATGTTTTAAAGTCAGCAATCTTAATGTCAATTGCTAGCTTCCATCAGCTGGCAGCGTGGTAGTTTCATATTGGCAACATAGCACTGTAGTTCCAAGTTCGGCCGTTTAACTGTCATGTGCCATCTTTAAAGAAAAAAACAGATATAACCTAACCTCTTGTACTCCCACGAAGTCCATTCTACAGAGACATCATTTTATTTTTACTAACATTCTTAATATTAACCTGACTATACCTTTGGATTAACGATTGCGAACCGGAAACACAGTTTGCTACCTCCTTCCACGACTAGAGTTCGATGGTACTGGCGTAAAATACAAACAAATCACTTTACTAGGTATAGGAGGGAAGAAAAGTAGTTCATCCATTTACGTAAAGTAGGAAATATCGCGATTTTGAGTTTGATAATTTTCATTACGTTTTGTTTAATCAAAATACAGTACAGTGTTAACAATAAGTTTTACTCACGAACTGAGTTATCCATGCGAACGTTTCATTATGCAGCGTATATTATACTGGCTGAAGTTAAATTCAAAAATAATCATAATATAGATATTTAAACACATTTTTGAAAATGGTGGCCGTTCATTTCGATACAGGCTTCAGATCTTTTGTGCATATTTTCGCACTATAGACTATTGCATCTAATTCCAATTACCAGTTTCGTCCTTCATACTTAGTAACTCATGTTGAAATAATCCTGTATCTACTCTATAAAAGAGTACCTTAAGTACTGTAAATTCAGTCTTCATTTCTGCCCGACCCGGACAGATAAAATTACTCAGACATGCTATCTATCTACTATCCGTCCAAGTGGTTATGTCGCAGGATCGTAGAAAGGGGAGGGAATCACGTGATAGTTAATTACTTAACGAGGCCCTTTTAATTAAATTACTTTAAACAGTTGCATAATATTACGTAGACGTCTAATTAATTCCTAACAGAAATTAATGTTTTCAGAAAAGAGCTAAGAAAGCCCAGCCACTAGTCTTTACAGTGGAGCGAGCAGAAGCAGGTGGGGGAAATCGGGATGCGACGTAGGCAAACGGACGACAGTACCTGTGCGAAAATTTGATTCAATATTGGAAGTTTTCGTCACTGGAAAACGCGAAAATATTTCTGAAACGTACTATACTCACTAACTCAGTACTGCGGCCTTGGTTCTGTGTGGAGGACGGTTGAACTTAGTTATTAGAAGGGGTGGGAGTGAAGTACATTAGAAAACTCAGGTACAATAAAAGTTGAAGTAAAAATAAATAATGTTCCTTTACATCTATTATATAGCTAGTTCTTTTGTTACTTATGTTACCCCTCCTGGCCTATAAATAATAGTTACGTTCCAAGTACTATAGTCCAGTCGCTCTAATTTCCGGCAGCCAATCGCGTTGCAGGTCGACTACATTTAAATGTGTGCGTCTTCTGATTCGCTTATGAAGACGATATTCATTTCTCAAGGCTCGATAAATACTTAATATAATCGCCCGTCATTTTGGCTCTTTCGTTGGTGTTCGCAAGAAAGCAAACGAAGACGTTATTTGCCGCTCAATTATTTGCTGAATTAAAGGTAAGCGTTCACTACATCGTATCGCACTCCTCATACGAATTGCACGCAACGGATATTTGAACGTGCAGTGCGTTCACTGTAACGGCTTCACCTCATCGCCTCATCGGATTCCCCTATCAGCTGTTTAAAACATGACGTCGTACGATATTGACATTACTGAAAGCAGAGGAGTTGAGATTAGGTCTATTAATTACTATACGTCTGTTAGCGAATAAGAATTTGTAATTGTATCATGCGTCTTAATTCAAGAGGAAGAAACGAAAGAAATATTGGTTACATAATAT
Source organism: Periplaneta americana (assembly GCF_040183065.1). NCBI lineage: Eukaryota > Metazoa > Arthropoda > Insecta > Blattodea > Blattidae > Periplaneta > Periplaneta americana. The sequence goes on from NC_091124.1 coordinate 113,094,016, forward strand.
ATTTGCAAGAAATGACTTGATTACTGTAATGGGAACGACTCAAATTATATAATTCTTCGCAATTTTCTACACGCGAAATGAGTTTTCCGTCTGCCATTTTGGTGCGACACTGAACATGGCACAACATAATAGTAACAGTTGACCAATTAAAATTGATTTATTAAAGAAGGCCAAGATCGCACGCATCGGAAAAGTAGCCCATCCGAGAAACGTGGATGGATTTGCCGAGAGGCGATGCGTCCGATACGATGTAGTGAACGCTTACCTTTACAGTGCGTTGGATTTATTATCATAGGAGCAATGACATGATAATGTTTAACGGTGTGGCTAATAGATTCCTCGTATGGTAGCTCGGCAAGGAAAGAAAAAAAACGGCGAACGATACTACCTACCTAGACTTTATAGAGTCAACACTTCCTAAGACGTAAGCAAAAAGGAGGATTAACGCCGGGAATAACAGCGTCGCGACTATAAATCTCCCAACCTTACTCCTATGCTGTGGTAGTGCCAGAGAATCTCTTTGGGTGAAACATTACTATACTAGACGGCATTTCGGAAGGCGGTCAGCTGCTACATGCGCCGTAGCATTTCTGGTATGTGACGTCAAAAGCTTGTACAGTAGAACCAATCGGAATCAGTCTATAACAAGTACTTCCCGAGTTCGTTTGTATACGTGTGGGTGTTTCAATACATTTAATACCCAGTAACACTAACATTTACTGTGTGTGTGAGATAAATAAATGGAAGAGACTGTAAAAAGACAAGTATTGCACAGGCAGGCGGGGAAAATAGTAAGACGTATAATTATTTCAAAAATTCTGACGAGCAGAACACTGCCGGCCATCTTGATGCTGGCTGCAAAGTTACCAACGCGCGAGAAACGACTGCAGAAGCATGTGGTGTGGATTGAGAACCGTGCAAAGAATACTGCGTGTTCAGTTCAAAGTGTGTCATGGCTCGCTGTATGACGTCATGTGGCTAGCCGATAAGCCTAGGCAATTCAATTTTCCTACACTTCCGCAGAGGCGTATTACCTATGTGCCAGAGAAGTTGCCTAGCAAGTACGGCGTTCATTCTGAAGAGTACTTACCGATACGTACGATAACTCCAGTAGTGGCAGGAATGTGAACTGTTTGGAAACACGTACTGGTGTGAGTTTTTTTCTTACTGTCGGGATATGGGGAGAGGGTTAAGACGATTAATTACGTACAGTATTTGTTGACATTAACTTCGACTGTCAACATGGACACGGAGTATTTGATTTGTGTTGTGGAATGTTGCCGTAAGCAACCGATGATAACAAATACCCTACGTACGACTTGCCGGCGCAAAACACAGTTCGAAAGAAGTTATGGTAGTACACATACCGTACATACCGCCATCTGTTGCTACGACGTTCAAGTTATACCGTACACGTTCTCTAGCACAGTCTAATATATACAGTCGCGCAACTCATAAGTATAAAATATGCCAACATTTGACAGCTGGCGCGACAGTAGCCCTCTAGCGGCAGGCAAGTTAAAACTGTGCACACGGCATATGATAACACATCAGAAAACGGGTTTTGCGTAATTTATTTTATATTTTTATGCTATACAGTAAGTGTATATGGTTCTTATTAATTTTACTTTAGAATCCTAGAAGAATTTCACACGCAGTTAATCTACATGTTTCAGAAGCTGGGAATAAACGTAATTCTTTCTGCTCCTTACAACTGAATCATGGCCCTGAACACGTATCATGGTTTGAAATAATATAATTGTTTGAACGTGGACGGTTAATTCAATTCATTCCTAAATATATTTATGCATAATTGGAACTCTATATTTTCTGTGAGAAGAGTCAAAATTAGTAGCTTCAAAATTGTAGGGCATATCACGTGGTGAACTCCTCTCCCTATTTCCTGAGAAATTAACTATTTTCCATACCGCAAATTGGGGTAATCTCGGCCGCTGAGGTAAACTTAAAAATAAAAAGGGGAAGATTTATACCTTAATTTGACAGACAATGATTTATTAAGTTTATTATTTTTCCATTTTTTTTATTATTTTGAGTCGTTAATAGGGCTGATATTATGGTTTAAGTTTTTATGGAGAGTTTACCGCATTTTACATTACATTTCCAGTTTTCACACATAAGCTTAATACAGCTTGTTACGAAACCTAACAATAAGTCTCGGAATGGGACTGATTCTCCGGCACGACCATAATCTTAGGAATAAAAAGAGAGATTACTTGAAGAAAAAACTTAATGAGTTAGAAACACATAGTAAGAATAAAAACATTCGAGATTTATATAAGGGTATAAAGGAATTTACAAATGGAAATCAGGCAAGGGTAAACGTGATTAAGGATGAGAATGGTGACTTGCTTGCAGACTCTCATTCAATCCTTAACAGATGGAAAACCTATATTGGGCAACTACTAAATATACATAGGCCAAGTAGAAAAGATCGGGACGAAATTCAAATACAAACTTCTGAGCCATTTATACCTGAACCCACACTTTCTGAAGTCTAAATTACGATAGAAATCTGAAAAAGTACAAGTCTCCAGGTATTGATCAAATTCCAGCTGAATTAATACAAGAGGGTGGAAGCGTATTATCTAGCGAAATTTATAAACTTGTACTTGCAATTTGAGAAAAGGAAATTGTATCAGAACAATGGAAGGAGTCCATAATCGTACCTATTTTTAAGAAGGGGGACAAGACTAACTGTGGTAACTTTCGAGGAATATCACTTTGGTTGACGTCGTACAAAATTTTGTCGAATGTCCTTTTGAGAAGATTAACTCCATATGTAGAAGAAATCATTGGGGATCATCAGTGTGGTTTCAGGCGTAATAGATCGACTGTTGCTCAGATTTTTTGTATTCGACAGAAATTGGAGAAAAAATGGGAGTATAAGGGTACAGTACATCAGTTATTCATAGATTTAAAAAAGGCGTATGACTCGGTTAAGAGAGAAGTTTTATATATATTATTCTTATTGAATTTGGTATTCCCAAGAAACTAGTTCGATTAATTAAAATGTGTCTCTGTGAAACTTACAGCAGAGTCCGTATAGGCCAGTTTCTATCTGATGCTTATCCAATTCACTGCGGGCTAAAGCAGGGAGATGCACTATCACCTTTACTTTTTAACTTCGCTTTAGAATATGCCATTAGGAAAGTTCAGGATAACACAGAGGGTTTGGAATTGAATGGGTTACATCAGCTTCTTGTCTATGCGGATGACGTGAATATGTTAGGAGAAAAATCCACAAACGATTAGGGAAAACGCGGAAATTCTACTTGAAGCAAGTAAAGAGATAGGGTTGGAAGTAAATCCCGAAAAGACTAAGTATATGGTTGTGTCTCGTGATCAGAATATTGTACGAAATGGAACTATAAAGGTTGGAAATACTTCGAAGAGGTGGAAAAATTCAAATATCTTGGAGCAACGGTAACAAATATAAATGACACTCAGGAGGAAATTAAACGCAGAATAAATATGGGAAATGCCTGTTATTATTCGGTTGAGAAGGTTTTGTCATCTAGTCTGCTGTCAAAAAATCTGAAAGTTAGAATTTATAAAACAGTTATATTACCGGTTGTTCTGTATGGCTGTGAAACTTGGACTCTCACTTTGAGAGAGGAACAGAGATTGAGGGTTTTTGAGAATAAGATTCTTAGGAAAATATTTGGTTCTAAAAGGGATGAAGTTACAGGAGAATGGAGAAAGTTACACAACGCAGAGCTGCACGCATTGTATCCTTCATCTGACATAATTAGGAACATTAAATCCAGACGTTTGAGATGGGCAGGGCATGTAGCACGTATGGACGAATCCAGAAATGCATATACAGTGTTAGTTGGGAGGCCAGAGGGGAAAAGACCTTTGGGGAGACCGAGACGTAGATGGGAAGATATTAAAATGGATTTGAGGGAGGTGGGATATGGTAGTAGGGACTGGATTAATCTTGCTCAGGATAGGGAGCAATGGCGGGCTTATGTGAGGGCGGCAATGAACCTCCGGTTTCCTTAAAAGCCAGTAAGTAAGAAAGTAAGCTTAATTTTAACTTACCCTACCTATATAATACGTAATTTACATGCACTTACTGTTATTATGACGTAGGTGAGAACAAATGAATACACAATTAACTTCAATTAACTCAGAAAATGTAGGCCTAATTTTATTTTCAGAACAGAAGTGGTGTAAGTCAAAAATGGGTAATGGGGGTTAAAGTGAACATTCTGTAAAATACAGCGCAAAGTAGCAGTTAATATTGAATTTATTTAAACTATTAGTAGTCAGTGAATAGCACGAAGGATATATTAATTGCTACTTTGCGCTGTATTTTGACAGATTTTTACTTTAAACCTCATTACCTAATTTTGACTGATACCACTTCTGCTCTGAACGGTACAAATAATCACTGGCAATGTAAAATCAACACCTTTAACAGTCATGCAAATTATTACAGAAGAGATTGTTTTTTATATTAAATTTAAAAAGGCTCTTTTATTTCTTGAGAACCTAACACGTTTGCCACATGAATCTACCAACACATCAGAAATTTATCGACACAGTCTGGATTTATTCAAAAAGTGAATGTTTTGCAAAAGGATTATAATACGCCATGAATTCTTGAAAAATTAACATCATAATTCCTACTTGAATGCAATATAACATTCAACTTTTGAAAAATATAAAGAAAAAAAACACGAATACAAAAATTATGGAATGACTTGCATTAAAAACTGTAGATACATTATCCAAAATCGGAATGGTTACACATGATCTCTGCAAAACAATAATATACTGTATCAGGTATTTACTTTGTTTTTATTTAAACACTCCTTCCTGACATACAAATAGGTAACTGATAACTAATAAATGTTTTATAGAATACAATACGTAGGCTACCTCAAGAGGCCTATATATATCATCAGTCCTCTTGGGTTACCTACAGCGTGGATTATAGGTTGTGATTGAATTATGATTTTCTCTTGGTCTTTAGGGAATCTGAAGAATTACAAATTCGGAGATTTAAACTTGTTCTTACTGCAATTTTCGTCATTGCACACATTGCCTTTATTCCGACGCATAATTAAAACGTTATTATAACATCTCGCATACCTTTACCATAGACAAGTGCTGGCTGTATCAACCCTATGACCAGTGCCTTGCCTGCCGCTTGAGCGCTAGTGTCGTGAATGTTGGCAAAAAAAAGTGTTGAAGTTGCGCGACTGTATATATTAGACTGTGTTCTCAAGTTCAGATTGAACGCCTTGATTAATAGGCAACTTCTCTGACAAAAAGCTGAAACTCGCTTCAAATCGCTGACTCACAACAGTGACGTCATGACACCCTTTGAAATGAACACCCAGTATTGTTAGTGAAGGAGAGAGGTGTGTTTGGTGTCATGCTTACAGTAATCAACGGCTAAGGTCATTATTGTCTTTTGATAATTTAAATTCTCTCTTGCGCTATTTGTATTGCACGTGCACGTGAAGTACGATGTTGCAACGTTGTACCACAGTCTTATACACACAGTCGCGCAACTTCAACACTTTTTTTGCCAACATTCGCGACACTAGCGCCCAAGCGGCAGGCAAGGCACTGGTCATAGGGTTGATACAGAACCAGCACGTGCTTTAAAGGGATGCGAAATGTTATAATAACGTTTTAATCATGCGTCGGAATAAACGCAATGCGTGCAATGACGAAAATTGCAGTAACAACAAGTTTAAATCTCCGAATTTGTCGTTCTTCAGATTCCCTAAAGACCAAGAGAAAATCATAACCCAGTCATAACCAATAATCCACGTTGTAGATAGCCTACGTATTGTGTTCTATAAAACATTTATTAGTTATCGGTTACCTATTTGTATGTCAGGAAGGACAGTTTAAATAAAAACAAAGTAAATACATGTTACAGTATATTATTTTTTTGCAGAGATCATATGTGTAAATGTGTAACCATTCCGATTTTGGATAATATATCTACAGTTTTTAATGCAAGTAATTCCATAATTTTTGTATTCGTGTTTTTTTCTTTATATTTTTAAAAAGTTGAATGTTATATAGCATTCAAGTGGGTATCATGGTGTTAATTTTGCAAGAATTCATGGAGTATAGCAATCCTTTTGCAAAATATTCACTTCTTGAATAAATCCAGACTGTGTCGATAAATTTCTGATGTGTTGGTGTAGATTCATGTGGCAGGCGTATTAAGTTCTCAAGAAATAAAAGAGCCTTTTTAAATTTAATATAAAAAGCAATCTTTTCTGTAATAATTTGCATGACTGTTATTGGTGTTGATTTTACATTCCCAGTGATTATTTGAGCCGTTCAATGCAGAAGTGGTGTAAGTCAAAAGCAGGTAATGAAGTTTAAAGTAAGAATTCTGTAAAATACAGCGCAAAGTAGCAATTAATATATCCTTCGTTCTATTCACCGACTATTAATAGTTTAAATACATTCAATATTAACTGCCACTTTGCGCTGTATTTTACAGAATGTTTACTTTAACCCCTCATTACCCATTTTTGACTTACATCACTTCTGCTCTGAAAATAAAATTAGGCCTACATTTTCTGAGTTAATTGAAGTTACAATTTTTTTAACAAAATTGTGTGTTCATTTATTTGTTCTCACCCACGTCATATTAACAGTAAGTACATGTAAATTACGTATTATATAGGTAGGATAAGTTAAACTTAGGCATTATGTGTGAAAACTGGAAATGTAATGTAAAATGCGGTAAACTTGCCATAAAAATTTAAACCATAACATCAGCACTATTTGTGACTCAAAATAATAAAGGAAATACAGGTTCTTAACAAATGGAAAAATAATGAACTTCATATTAATGTTTAAATCCTCCCCTTTTCTCTATTTTCAAGTTTACCTCAGCGGCCGAGTTTACCCCAATTTGTGGTATGCAAAATCGTTAATTTCTCAGGAAATAGGGAGAGGAGTTCACCACGCGATGTACCCTACGAGATATGCCCTACAATTCTGAAGCTACTAATTTTTACTCTTCTCACAGGAAATACAAAGTTCCAATGATTCATAAATATATTTAGGAATGAATGAATTAACCGGCCACGCACGAACAATTATATTATTTGAAACCATGATACGTGATCAGAGCCATGATTCAGTTGTAAGGAGCAGAAAGAATTACGTTTATTCCCAGCTTCTGAAACTTGTAGATTAGCTGTGTGTGAAATTCTTCCAGGATTCTGAAGTAGAATTAATAAGAACCATATACACTTATTGTATAGCATAAAAATATAAAATAAACTACGCAAAACCCGTTTTATAATGTGTTATCATAAGTCGTGTGCACACTTTTAACTTGCCTGCCGCTAGAGGGCTACTGTCGCGCCAGCTGTCAAATGTTGGCATATTTTATACGTATGAGTTGCGTGACTGTATCTATTAGACTGTGGTTGTACTCTGCCTTGCTCTCACTATCTGTCTCTCTCAACGCAAACGCTAGCAGATTACCACCTTCCCAATTATCGTCGAGTCTAAGCGGCAAAATCAAAGACTTTTTATAGTTTAACCGGCAAAAGAGTATTGTCAATTTACTAGCTACATATTGGTTAATTGATAGGAATAGGATATTGCGAAAGTACGTCGTTGTTTTATTTATCTAGTCCTCTTGCTCTTAGTCTATCTACTTACTTTTTGCAGGGGCCAAAATCCCTGAATCAAACTGTAAGTGCTTATGCGGTATACTGAAACTCAAGTAAAATACCATTTCGAAGTCCGTAATAAATTACGTACATAAATACTCTGAATCTTGATGACATCCACTCACTTTTGTATAACTTAATGTCGAAAATGTATACGTGACAACGAACCGAAGCACTATATCAGGGCCATTGAGCTCTGTTGAGATCACTGATCAGAGCAAGTGTTGAAATGTGATTGAGGCTGACGTAATCATAAAAGCTTTGTGTAAGCATAGGTGGACGTGAATTTCAGATTCATATAACTATAAAATGAAAATTATCTAAAATACATTACGAATGTTATGCATAGTAGAGAAAAACCGTACAATTTGACCAATTTCACACAGAAATCCCTCAATCCCTATCAAGGTTAAAATATCCCTACGATAGGGATTTTATCCTACACCTGGCAATACTGTGTGCTCTAGTTTCTAGTAGGATCCAGAAGTTTCCCTTATGCAGAACGTGGGCCAATCATATGTAGCCAACTCGTAAAGCTACAACCAATCACAATGCGAATCGTGCCAATGTGACTTTAAAGTGAACCAATAATATTTAGACACGACGTAATACTGGATAGATAATCGGACCGACAGAGACATTTGGTTCAGTCAGTGTACGTATGTCGTGAGGATATTAAGTGTGCGAGGAGTGTTAGTTTGCGCTCGCAATATTGGGATACGGAAAGGAAAAATATTTATTAGGAAGAATTTGATAGGTAAGTTCTTAAATAAAATAGTATTGAATTATAAATTTATGGTGTTAAAGATATTTATAATTTCTTTGTGGTACATATAAATTACTTTGCCAATAAATTGACATAGCTTCAATCTAGAATATTAGAATTGAAATGTGGCAAGGATCTTTATTTCATTTTCAGATTAAAAAATATGCGTTTAAGAGTAATACTTGGAATTATCTGCCTCTTTGGTGGTGCGTTATGCGCGAAGGATGAAAAGAACAAGGATGTTGGAACAGTTATTGGAATCGACTTGGGCACTACATATTCGTGGTAAGTATAGCTAACGATAAGTACGTTGCAGATTTGATGGGTTGTCACGTTTAACGTAGTTGAAGAGGTTCATAAATTTTGTCTAATTTTTATTTAAATGTAGACAATTACTAGGTGCGTAGTTTGAATGAGCTTCCTACTTCAGATCGTGCAGTACGGTATGACGGATGTCTTTCGTTGGGTAGGTTTTTGTATATAATATTGATGTTTAAAATTTATTTCGTTATCCTCTGTTTTCGTTGATAATGTTTCCTTAATTGCTAGAAACATATAGACATGTTCCAGTAAAAGGCGTTTTCAGTGTATTATCTGATTATTGAAGATGACATAAGTTATTCACTCTTGGCTGTTTGTTTAAATACGAGTACCATATGTTAGAAAGACTCGACAGTCTGGTTTTTGGTTCTTTCTCTTTCCTCAGGTTTGTATGCACTGTCTACACAATTCAATCACCATCCAATAGGTGCTTGCTGCCCCGTACTGGATTTAAGAGGGCAGAACGATATTAGTTTCCCGGTGTAGAGATTTCCGTGTTTTGTGCATATGTTACGCCGAATGTATGAAAGTGCCTGTTGCGTGAAAGAGGCAAAAAATTGCCCATTTCACGAATTTTCCACAACGATTACCGAATCTATGAATTGGGCAATATGAAAGTTTTTTTTCTATTTCATGAAATAGGTAAACTGAAAAATGAATGATTCTTCCTAATATTGAAGTGCTAAGAATAGGTGACATAGCCTACGAGGTAGATAATTATAGAAGATAATATAAAATTAACTAGTAAAAAAAATAGAATACAGTGTGAAAAAAAAAGTCAAGAGTAAGGTACAAATGTATGATGTGACTATAGGATTTGAATAGGCCTATATGAAATTAAAAATTATTCCCAAACTTGAAATCATTTATTGAGGAAACAAAATAATTTCCATCACCACAACTCAAAGAAATCTTAAAAAAAAAAAAAAGATTTCATACTATTCGTGATATTTACAAGTGATGTTAGTATGGCATGCTGAATTGCATGTGTCAGTTACCCATGTTTGAAAAACTTGCATTTCTTGATTCTACAGTTCTTTTTGCAGGAACATCTAATCCTTAGCCACTACCAACAGAAGATAACCTCACCAAATTCCTCACAATTTTTGTATTTTCTGAAACATCTTTTTCTCTCAGTTTTGAATAGTAGGCCAAATCAATTTGATTTGTTCAGGGTCCTTTTGGTAGGTTTGTAGATAGTTTTGATAAGAGCAAGTATCAGTGACAAGTTAGGTTTGGTTAGTTCAGACTTTTGATATGCACTGCATAAACGCATTTTGGTAGGTAGGTGGATAGAAAGTGAGTTTTCGTAAGGTCGAGAATCAATGACAGGTTAGTTGGATCTTGATTTGTCTTGGATATAGCCTTTCTGATTGAGAGAGAGGTAGATAGATAGGTTTGCTCTGGACTATAGTGAACTATTAACCGATAACATTCGCCTTTCTGCATAGTGCAAAGTGATGGTGGTACCATTGGGTTTGTCATGAGTGCTTATGAAAATGTTGGGGGAAACAAAACTGATCTCTCGGCTGTATAAGAAACGAAGGTATTTGGGGCGGGATTGGTGAGTTTACAGCTTTTGCAATGATTACATCGTGTCTCTGTAGTTGTCTGCCATAATTGTAATTATTTAGAATTAAGTTGGTGTTTTTACTTGTGTGTGGTGTGTAGTGGGATTGAAGATACACCATAAACAATATACAGAGACCCAATTCTTTCTAAAACTGTAGTACAAATACTATCTGCCAGATGGAGCCTCTGTGACAGTTGTATATGTTGCTTATTTCATAAATTCTGTAAGAAAAGAAATGCCGAATTCATGAATTCAGCAGTAACTCTGCCTATTTCATGAAATCTGCAACAAAGATGCATTATTCATGGAAAAAGGCTAACTTTTGTCATTAGCCACACAGGTTATAGTCCCAGAAGGACTGTTATGGTCCACAAAAGTTTTTTCAGTCCATCTCTTCATTGGACTTCCAGTAGATCTCCTGCCTCTAGGTTGGTAATGCAGGATTGCATGAGGGATTCTAGTCCTAGACATACGATTCACATGCTGACGCCAGGTATCTTGATAGTGACATGTTTGCTATAGAGTTAATTTCAAGTTCCTTTAAGATGTCTTCCTTTTTTTATGGCCCCACTTAGTATAGTCAGCTGTTCGGCGCATGAATCTAATTTCACTAGCAGTGATTTTACTTGCGTCACATTTCCTTAGATCCATGCTTCACTTCCGTAGAACAGTACTGGTTGTGCTAAGGTTTTATACAGACGAGTAGGTATGTTGCTGAACTAGAGATGGTTTCATGATTCTGTTTATGATGCCCATTGATTTATTATACTGTAAAATTTTATGATTGTCTAAATCTGCCAAAAAAGATAATTTGTAACCAAGATATTTAATTTCTTTAACACTTTCCAAATTACTTCCATTACCGGTAATATGTTGTTGTTTTCTAATGCCAGGCGTTTAACAATAAAGTCATTTGACCTCTTGCACTCCAATATTTTTCAAAGATATTATCATGACCAGCCACTGAAGCACAGATTTTGAGGTGTTCCGAATCCATTTCTTGGTTTGAGTTGCACAATGGACAGTTAGGGGACTGATATATTCCAATTCTATGCAGGTGTTTGACCAAACAATCATGGCCTGTTGCCAATCTAAATGCAGCTACAGACGATTTTCGTGGTAAATCGGGAATTAACTGTGGATTTTGATGCGGAGAGTTCCATTTTTTCCCATGGGATTGTGTTATCAAATTTTGTTTGTTGAAGTCTAAGTATGTAGATTTAATAAATCTTTTCACAGAGTAATATGTAGATTTAGTAACAGGTCTGTAAGTAGCAGTGTAATATAAATCTTGCTAAGAACGGGCTAGGTCTATTTGCCACAAAAAGCCATAATTTTAGTTTTGTCCGTAGAAATTTCCATAGAGTAGGCTGTCTGCTATGAGTTTCAAATTGTATCTGGACCTTTGTAAATCATCCTCTGAACAGGCTGGCAAAGCTAAATCATTGCAAATAACAATGCGTCCAAATTTAAATTGTGATTTGTTGGTATGTGACCATGTCTTTTCCTAAATTCACGTATCATGGTATTCATATATATCATCGTCGTTCCTGTGATAACTCCTGTGTGCAAAATATAAAATTTTTCAGTAAGAAGAAAAACACATTTATTCATCCTATGGCAGCTGTACATAGGAGACTGTGAATTCGTACATTTTCGAAACAAAAAAATATAATTACATATAGGAGATTTTATTATTTGCTGTATCGCTATTTATGTTACTTAATAGAGCAAAAATCTGAATCTATAAATGTCACCTAGGGGTTACTGCAGGAACAACGATGATATGTTAAGTAGAAGAGGAGACAGTGGTCATTCTTATCTGCAATTTTAATTGAGATTGAAGTAATATATATATATATATATATATATATATATATATATATATATATATATATATATACCCAACAATTTGTTGTGGGATGCAATCTTCTAATATATTCAATAAGGTATTACGATTTATATGATCAAAAGCTTTGCCTTTCCAAAATTCGTTTTGTTCTTTGCCCAAAATATTTTCATAATATTGATATAATTTATATTTTTTATTAAGTTTGCAAATATTTTATAACCAGTATTTAATAAACTAATTCCCCTGTAATTTTCACAATCTTTTCTATTTCTGCTCTTGTAGATTGGTATCACAAGTGATTTTGACTAGCATTGAGGGGGCTCCTTTCCATTCCAAATCATGTTGAAGTAGTGAAATCTGTGCAAAAGTGGTTCACTCAAGTTTTTAAACAATTTCATGTTTACATTTTATTCCCCTGGTGCTTTATTGGTCTTGGAATTACTGAGTACTGATGTAACTTCATCTAGTGTAATCAAGGGAGATGTGTCTTGACTCTGTAAGTCTTGATAATATTGTAGTCGTTTATCTTGAGGTATGAGATTAAAGGGGATGGACTCTTTGTCATTATTAAAAAATTTGAGAATTTTATGTCTGGGGTTGAGGGCATGTTACTTCATTTTCTAGAAAACATAAATTCATTCCAAGATTGTGATGTTTATGTACCTCACATTTAGCAATTGCTCTTTTGAAGTGATAGCAAGCTTTGTTGTTTTCCTTTCCTGTGGTCAAATATTTTTTTTATACCTCTCGCTTTTCCTCAATGATTTTTTTTGTATGTTTTCATCCCATTTCCTTAAACATAGTTTTCTTTGTCAATTCTTTTTAGTACCAATGCTCTCGAATGCTGCTTGTTTAACAATAACATTTGTCAATTACGTGAAATAGGCATTTTGAAGATTTCTGTGTAACACACAGTAATGTTTCTCCTTCATAAAGTAACTAGTAGCTGAAAACAAATTAATAGTTGTGCAGTTTAAATTTGAATTCAAAACTATGCCGACACATCAAAGATTTATCAGCAAAGTCCCTGTTGGTAATTTAAAAGTTCTGGTTAACTCTCAACACATTGAGTTATCTTATGTATTCTTATCCCCTAAGCTCGAAAGTGAAATGGCAACTTTTTTTATTATATCACTACAGTTTTGGAGAAAATGCATTACTATACTTATGTTTTGTGCTCATTGGTGGTCTTGGCATTGTGGGCCACATGTTTCGCTTATGTTGCATATAGGCCTAGTCCCAACCAACCATATACCTAGTGTAATAAATAACCAGTTAAGAATTGTAGATTTTATTCCTCAAGAATATGAAAACAGAATCAAAATTCCAATCAACAAACTCATTACTGCTGACAAGTGTTGAACAATACAACAATAATATTGACACTAGTACTACATCCCTCTCATCTACTTAATGCTGCTGTTTCAGAAATCTCTTAGATGCCAATTACATAATCAGAGAATGATGTTTTTTTCTTTTCTCTGATGGTACGAATATCACCCTTTAGTGACACTGAGCATATTGACTCTGTCCCAGGATTTTGTATTTCTTCACGCAACTTGTTTATCCTTGCTCTCTTCAACTCTTGATTCATCTATGTGGCTGCCAGTTTGTTGTAGCTAATCTGTTTTTGGTTGTAACTCTTGAAGCTTAACTTCAGATGATTCTTGGGTTAGACAGTACTTCTGGGTGAGCTGCCTGGCAGAGACTGTAGTCTCTCGTCTATCAGCCAATCTAACATGTGTAGCCTGGGTTTGCTTCTGAAACCTCTACCTCTTCTACCACCGGATCATACTTGCTCGTGCAAACATTTTTTTTTATTCATTAAGACAGGCCCAGGTTTGTTAACTATGTGGGCACAGAGACACCACTGCATAATCTGTGGGTGAGAAAACTTTTTCCATGCGCATTTGTTGAAGTTCATAGTAATGATTGAATAGAATGCAGGACTATCTGCAGCATTCCTTTCATTGTTCTCTCTTCAGATTATTTGCTCTAAGATGTGATGGGAATATAATGGTGAAGCAGTGTGCAGTTTCGCCCATTCTTGTACTACATGATGTCACGTGGGATGCATTGCGAACTCTCACAGCTTGCTAGTTTAGCTCAGCTCAACTCTGTAAGGTTTTGGAAGTGGAGTAGGTTAATAAATTGATTATGGGCCCGGTTTCACCAACCTTCAGTAAATCAGTCCAAATGAAACATTTACTACCACTGAACATTAAAATATTTAACGATTCACTAAAATGCGAGCTGCTCACCAACCAAATTTTCTTAACATATAATGAACAGTAAGTAATGGCTCATTGAGGATAAATAAATGCGATCTATGAATTTTTCATAACTATATCAGAACATCTTTATAGGAAACCACAGTCTACTATATCGCATATCGTGTACAGTATTAGAAAACAGTTTTATTGTGTCTCTTGGTAGTGTAAATGTTGAAATTTTGACCGTGATTTACATGAGTATGTTTATATGCGGTCTCCGTAGACTTCAAGCCGAGCACCTATTATATGCCTCGTAACTCTTATTACGTCTCGGCTCTGGTGGAGCAGTCACTCGCATGCTGGCTTGTCAACTGTGGGACCAGAGTTTGATTCTCGGTGAGAACTATTTTTTTTTATCAACGTAACTAATTTTTATACATGTTACCTTTATTCATTTTCTATTTTTTTTTTGTAGTGAAACGAATTATTACGCAACTCTGGCTCCACTAGGAGAATTAAGAAAACTCTTGGGAGATTAATTTTTTTCCCGAAATACAACAAAGAAAGAATATCGATGGTGTAATTGCAATATCTTGTACCCCCACTTTTATTAACAGTTCATATCGCAAAACTGATTTAAAATAAATATTTAAAATTGTATTGAATTGATCATATAAGCAATAATTGGTTATTCTCAGTTATTTTCAATACACTTTATTGGCAAAAACCTAGTTTTGCTAAATGTACTGTAGTAATGCTCAAATGTTACTGTGTGATGTGAGTTATTCCAAGGACATCATCTATTTAAAAATGTTACATTAATAGCATTACTGATAAAAGAATAACATTCAATATAATATATATAAACAAAGAATTAACACTGTGCAGGTACACACAACAGCTGTTTGTTTTATTCCTCGAGGACTGCGGCACAAATTAGCATGCCACTGCTGCTTCCCAAGTGATGACATGCGCAGTAGAAAACGAGTTTGAGTCAACTTTCTGCTACACCAATATATTCCCATCACGCTCTAAGAGCTAACTGGACTGTTTTCCAAAGAACCCTGTTGTATGTTGAGACCTGTCCATTTCCTTGAGGATTTAAGAGTGTTGTCCTGTTCGTAGCAATGGCTTTTGGCGTCAAGAACAATTTGTGCTCCCATGACATGAATGAATTTACTTTACCAGAGTGAATGTATGCTGGACTCCCAAGAACAGAAGACCTTAAGTTTTGTGATGACAGTAGTCATTGATATATTTGCGCAATGGCGACTGATGTAGATAGGCAACTGCAAGTTACTTGAAGGACAACATAACTGGGATCTAAAATTAATTTTCGTCCCCCTCAAAGGTTAACATCTGCAAATCTTTGATATTCTAGCTGCAATGCACTCACTATATTCTTCCACCAATGATTCGCCCAATCATCGGTAAATATTCTATATATAGCCTACTTGCAAATATACTTGCCCACACATCGCGATAACACAGTGGAGAGCTTATATGTTTATACTCTCCACACTGATTAATGTTTTTCATAATAAGGCATGGCATCCTTAAATCAAATTGCAGAATAGCGATAAACATTGTCTGCTTGTGATGAAAAACATTCACAATCACCAAGAATAATCCAAATGCAAAGAGCACACTGTAACAAAATCACTTTCATTCTCGCAGCAATTTTTCCGGGGCTGTCTGAACAAATTGAAAAACTACATTTTTTTCTTTCAGATTTCTGAATGAATTGAAAAACTACATTATTTCTTCAGTTTTCTTGAACCTTGCTGAAACAAATTCAGCTCTGGGGTTATTCACCTATTCAACAACTTCACACTTCGTTGAGTCTCTGTTGGAAGTGAATTCCTCCTCTTCTGTTAAGTCTTAAAGTGTCTAAAAAATCAAGATTACTACATTGTGCATCCTGAATGAAAAATCTATCTTTTTCTTAAAACTTCGGATAGATTCTGACAGCTCACACAATGTTTAATCTTTTCCTTGTAAGTTGAGATTCAGCTCATTGAGGTAAGACAAAATGTCAGCCAGGAAAGCAATCCTTGAAAGTTGTTGGGGATCTTGTCAAATATTAAAAAAGAGGCCCCTTATTTCATATGCATCCTCCAACTGAAGAAATAAAGCAGTTTCCCCTCTCAAATGTCACACTCTTTTGAGCATTTTTCCTTTGCTTAGCCACTTCACATTATAAAGAGGAATGTCAGAAAATTCAGAGTTGAGGTCTTCAAAAAATATTTCATGTGTCAGGACTGATCTCGATCTTAGAAACTTGACCAGCTTTGTGATTTCATTAAGCAAGAGTTGTAATCTTGTACTCCAAATTCCACATAATACAGCATTATGGATAATGCAGTGATAAGAAATGTGATAATTTTTTTCATTTTCCCAACCAAACCTTCCTTTTCACTTGACATACCAGGAGCTCCATCAGTAACCAAGGACATATTTTCAATGCTAAGATCTTTTGACTTAAGAAGTTTTGAAATCTTATTGAACATAATTTCCCTGTTCTTCCTGGGAGCTGTACAAGTCCCAATAATCTATACTAATAATAAATCTGTAACCGAAATTTTTCTGGTAATTTTCGCTTTTCCAAAAATAATTTGTGTTAACATGTATAATTAATCATACTGGAACCGAAAATCGTTTTTTTTTTTTTTTTTTTTTTTAATTTTTGTTTGTTTGTATATCTGTCTGTCTGTCTGGATGTTAGTTACCTTTTCATGCGATAATGGCTGAACAGATTTTGATGAAAATTGGAATATAAATTAAGTTCGTTGTAACTTAGATTTTAGGCTATATGACATTCAAAATACAGTGAAACCTCTATTATCTGTGGTAATGAAGGTGGTGGGCTGAACGGTTAATTGAAAAAATTGGATAATCCATAACATAAAATATTTTCGTAAATTTAGCGAATACTATTTACACTTTCGTAATTCCCTTCATGGTGTTGCATGTAACATGCTAGGTAGTGGAACAGAAGTTCACTAATTTAAATCTGGTTGTCAACGACGGGTTTTTAATGGACATGGAAACTCCTTATAATGAGTGTCTGTGGAAATATGAGTAGTGGAGGTCATGTATTGTAGATTTACATACTTTATGCACTCCAATCTCATATTCTGATGCAAGATTAGCCACGGTTTCTCTTTCCCCAAACCACTCAAATATTTACACCTTTTTTCTTCTTCTTCTTCTTCGATTCTTAGCACACACAATGAGATTCCTTTTGACACCCGTAGAAAACTTTTCATACAGAAGTTATGCAGTACGACAATTCGAACAATAGAGCATACTGTGTAAGGGAAAAGGCTTGTAATAACACTCTCTAGAAAAAAGAAAGTGTTAATACAATGTACAACACTTCATATATTTCTGCAGAAAAAAAAAAGCGAGAGAAAGATGGACGGTTAATACACCAATCGGTTAATAGGTTGACGGATAATCGGGATTCTACTGTACTTAATTTAAAGGGGGGGGTTATAAGGGGGCCTGAATTAAATAAATCTAAATATCTCTCTTATTATTAATTTTTTAGAAAAATGTTACATAACAAAAGTTTCTTTAAAAATTATTTCCGATAAGTTTTATTCCAAGCAAAATTTTGATAGGACTGATATTTAAGGATATACAAGAGTTTTAAAATAACAATACAATAAATTTTCACCGCCGCCTGAGATTATAGCGTCGTTGTCCCGTAATTCCTATGTACAAAATATAATTTTTTTCAGTAGGAACAAAAAACAGATTTATTCATTCTATGGCAGTGATACATAGGAGATCGTGAATTCTTACATTTTCGAAAGAAAGAAATATAATTACATATAGGAGATTGTATTATTTGCTGTATAACTATTTAAGTTATTTAATAGAGCAAAACTCTGAAAATTGATGTCACATATTGCAGGAACGACGTCGATGGCTATAGTGAAATAAAAACAAATGACTCCGTCTATTTAAGGCGGCCTTGGCGTTAATGAACAGAGAATATTTTGTGTGTTTGTAATAAGTAATCTCAGAAGCTAATTTGGATAATTCTTTCACTATTTGAAATTTGTAGTTTCTCTACATGGATGTACGAGGACTGAGGTAAGATGAAAATAGATCTTTACGCACAGAAAACTTTATATTCTGTCGAAATATTGTATAACTTGATTATTGCAACTTTATTTGGACCACATAAAATACTCTAATTTTATACACTTAAATTTCTTTTTGTTCACAGAACATAATAGTTCAGAGTTTTGTCGTAAAGATGGGTATTTTTACTGGACCATACAGCCCATAATAAATAAGCATTTTACCATAGAGCTCACTGGAGCTGAGTTATTTTAAAAGGTGTCAGGAAATGGTGTTCCTGCGCTCATAATTTACCCATATTCGTTTCCTGTGTTTCTTAAAATGATATTTATGTAGGGTACCTCATTTTTTTATTTGCATAAACAATGATACACAACCGAGCGAGTTGGCTCAGACGGTAGCATTTGAGACACGCATTCGGGAGGTCCCGGGTACAAACTCCTTGGCTGACCAATCTGACTGGGGTTTTTCATGATTTCCCTTAGTCATAAAGGCAAATGCCGGATTGGAAAGATACATGCCGTGATTCATCACCGCCTCAATTACCAAAACCAAAAACATTAATCAAAGTCTATAATCAGTTACAGGAACACAAGCCATCTACAACACACAATAGAAACAGAAACTCAACAAGAGTAAAAACGGCCTACTCATATACTCACACATTCTAAACACGCGACATCACCAGAGATGTTAAGGTGTGAATAAAATAAACTTAACAAAAAAAAAAAAAGATGCACAGTAAGGTTAACATAAACATCTTCGTACATAATCAACTCTATTAATTTGGTGTGATTTATTAAAGGATGTATTCAAGACTAATTTAGAAAAATTTTAAATCAATTATCCTTGCACCAAAAATGCAAAAAAATGAATATTCTCTGAACCAAATGATCATATTTTAATTATTTGCATGTAATAACAATTAAGAAACATGTTAAAGGAATTGTCATTGCACCAAATGAGTGGTCTCTGGACCAAAATGATCCATATTAATTATTTAAATACAATTTAAATTAACATATTAAATGATTTATCCTTCTATCAAACACGAATGTTCCCTGGACCAGATGTTCTATTTTAATTACATAATTACTTTATATTTATTTCTAACAAGTGCAGCGGAGCGCACGGGTACGCTATTTCTTCCATAAATCTCTTTCCATTATGTATTATTTATTACAAACTGCATCCCAATGGAGGTAGAGTCCTAAGCCTCAGTATACTGACATATGATTTACAAGTATAAATACAGAGTAGAATAAGAAGAAAAAAAGAAATTGTTATGTATACTAAAATCTAATTAAAATATATCTTAAGAGTATAAATGATTATTTAAAATTTGACAATTTTTCAAAACTATTGTGACAGTGTCCTCTATTAAAGATTTACATAAACCAAATTGTTTCCTAAGCATATTAAGGAATTTTGGAATAACACCACAGGCCCCGATAAAAAGACTAATCACATCTATGTGTTTAAGATGGCATTTTTCTTTAAAGTTCTCTATAATTGGTTAATAAATGTCTTTTCTTGGTGAACTTCCTCAGGCTGGTCAATGCTCCATTCATATCTAATTGTAGGATCTATTATGAAGTCATGTTTGGTGGTCTTTGAATGTGCCAATATGTCTATGCATCTAGAAGAGCCATTTGTTGCCAATACTTCTACCACCTCCCAGGATTTCTTTTTTAATGCTTTAGCAATTAAAGACCTCACTTTATGCTGTCGAGCATTACGCAGTAACAGTCCATGATCACATTGGCCTTGGATGTGTGCAAGATTTTCGTTCTCCATATCTGCACTGGAATCCATCCAAATACCTACCAGGAACTGCCTTTACGGCTGCAACATTTAAATTAATCTTCAAAGAAGATACCCATTCCGAAGTAGGTAACTTCTAATGTACACTAGCAATTGTGCTATATCTATTATATCAGTAGACTTGTCAGCAGCTAAAGAAAAACGACTCTGTGAAAGTTGATCATCAACGTTATTGGAAAGCAATGCATTGGAGAGAGGAATTTTCTTTTTTGCCATTTCTTCACTTTCCATGACGTACATTTTGTCGTGCAGTATTTGATATCAGCATGAGTGAAAGGCATCTTCTATCATAGACTCCAAGAAACTAAAAGGCTTCTGTAGCTTTTTTCTGATCTCTGCTGCCTCTAAATTTGCTGATTGCATACTGTTAATTCTGCTTTGCCTTAATAAAGACCCAGGTGGAAATTTACTGTGGAAGTCTTTGTGTTTTGTTTCATAATGTATTTTCAAGTTGCATTACTTAACTGAAATTATTTCGTCGCGATTTAAGCACAAGGGCTTATTTGAACATGTCATGGTAAAACAAAATTCGTCAGTCCGTTCTACTTTGAAATGGTTTTCTGCATAAACTTTTCTTTACTCAACGACATAATATTCAGTTCATATTCTGTAAGTGAACACACAAAAGCACCCACTCACCATTGATTAACAAGATTAAAGAACCACAAATTGTAAATAACATACAACACAACACATGTACACTACCTGTCAAAAGTTTTCGATCACTTATCACAACTATTTGTGGTTAAAACAGGGATTTCATTTTGAATATTCTATCATATCATAATGCTAGAGAGAGAAAATATTTATTTTGTTAGTCTATTTAGTTTTTCCGATGTGTTTCTACATTGAAATAAAGTATATAATTGTTTTCATAGCTGATTGAAAACTTTTGACCGGTAGTGTAAGCATACAACAATCCTGCTGTCTCCTAGGTAAGCGATGCGAGAAAATCAATACAATATGACTATCAATAGTTGAACATGGAGATGGATCAATTGATATACTATTGGTAGGTGAAAGCATTAACAAATCGATAGGTAACACAGTTCACACCGCACCTGGTGGTCATGATACAAACTACCTACACCCTCATTAAAGTGGCAAATTTAAAAGAAAGAAAGTCCTATAATTCGTTACCTCAGAACAGAGGGATATCTTGCAAAAATCATATTTTAAATAGTGAGGATAAAAATTGCTATTGAACATTGAGTGCAATATGTAAACAAACTTTTGATTTAATATGAAGCTAAAACAACAAGAAACTGACAAGCACCACTGATCTACAAAATGAAGTTGACTTAAAACTTAGTTTATCTCGAAAACCACAGTTTGTCAAGATGACCCACTGTAGTTCTGATGTAACGTGTGAGTACTTTATTGACGATATTCATTGTTTTTTTTATGAACTACTCCACTTCGTAGCACATGTATGAGGTAATTGGGATGGCATTGAGACTCTTGCAGATTTCTGGTGCTCTCTCTCATACACGTTTGTATGTGTCTTAGTTAAACCCTTATCAAACCCCTGTATCAGTCATGTTACAAATCTCGGTCTTTTCCTCACTCACAACCCTGGTGGTTGTGTAGTGATGGACCCAAACTCAATATTTAGTGGCATAATGGAAAACTGTAAAGACTTTAAACAGAGAGGGTATGGGTTTCCAGAATTTGAAAGAAAATTTTCGAGATTAAGTTAAGGTAGGAACTGGCCACTCTACCTCATTATCTCCTGGCCTAGTTGCCTCGTGAATGATGCCTTGTTGGTGTCACTTGTGGGGTCTAGATCTGTCTTCGGACAAAAAAAGTGAAGGTAAATTGAAACAAGGTATTCCTATAAATCTGTGGCATAATGCAAGATGGTGAGCTAGAAGATCTATTTGAGAATGAGAAATTGGTGTGGCTTGGATTCGTGTTTCGAATAATTTTGTAGGAAATACAAAGGTTGTAAACTACATAGAAATAATTATTGAACTCGTGCAAAGGGCATATGAGAGTTTGGTGTGTAATGTCATTGAAAATAAATTTGCTACATTTCTCATTGGACTTTTTCATCCCACCCTGGGTGCCATGAAGAATGACCATGAATGTTTTCATCAGAATTACCCACAGAGTACTGTATTTAAAAGTACTGTTACAGATTTCTGGTGCTGTCTCTCATACACGTTTGTATGTCTCTTAGTTAAACACTTATCAAACTCCCTGTATCAGTCTTGCTACAAATCTCAGTGTTTTCCTCACTCACAACCCGATATTACCGTAATGAAATAACGCAAATGAGACGTCATTGCCGTAAATCAGATGTCAATGTCGTATGCAGCTGGTTATCTCCAATGGCTGAATTTGGAAGACCAATAGAGACCATTTAGATTCTTTGATTTTTTAAACTCCTTGTTTAATTTGAGATGCCCTTATAGATGTTTATAGTCCATTCTTGATCCTGTTCATAGAGGATACATTCGTCTGTTTCATATACTCAATTTTATGGAGGTGGGCAGCTAAGCAGTTATGTCCTGAGTTTGAACGAAATAGAGCTACGGCTTCCTTTCTAGGTCTATAACAGAGTAACATTTCTTCCAGATTTTAATGATGTTTGCCCAAGTCTTTCTCTGTACTTATTGACTAATTTAATTTGTTGATTTTTGTTTTATTTTTTATTGCTATTATTATTAATTATTACTTTTGTTATTGTTTTGCAGTGTTGGTGTATATAAGAATGGGCGTGTAGAAATTATAGCCAATGACCAAGGAAATAGAATTACGCCTTCATATGTTGCCTTCACACCTGATGGAGAGAGGTTGATCGGTGATGCTGCAAAGAATCAACTTACAGCAAATCCAGAAAATACTGTGTTTGATGCTAAACGTCTTATTGGCAGAGACTGGTCAGATGCTACTGTTCAACATGACATAAAATTTTTCCCGTTCAAGGTACTCTGAATATATGCAATAATTGAGACATTTCCTAGAATAACAGCTTAACTTATGTTAATGTCATTCTTTCATTTCCATATATGTATATTGAATCCCTAATAAACACATCTTCCTCCTGACAAAATATTATTTTCCTCCAGCAAGCACAGTGCTCTCTAGAAACATTTGGATGTCATTCCATGCAATGCTGTTATACCTTACCTAAAATGTTTGATGCTCAAATTCAAGATTTTGCAGTTAAGTGTTTGTTAGAGAGAATACCTCAATTACTGTTTGGTTCATATGCCTATATACTCACATTGGGCAAAATAATACAGGATTGAAACTTTAAGCCTATCTGTCCTGCACAGAGTGTCAAGTTTTGTTCTTTTGGTATGTTTAGCAAATTGTATTTTTGCATTTGTAAGTGGACATATGCAAATCTATTAATAAATGTAAGTTGGTTGTTTTTTCTAAGACTTCATTTGGAGGAGAGAGAAATTGGACCTAATCTGTAATTTTTTATTCAGTCCTGACTGAGATATTTCAAACAAAAAAGTTCAGTACAACTTTGCTCGATTTGCTTCCTTTTCAAGGTAAAAAAAAAAAAAAAAAATGTTATATGAAACATTTCCTAGCATGTTTTGGGAAAGCCATTGATTTAATTCGCAATATGATTAGTCAATTTAAGAGAGGAGTGTATTATGGTAATAGATGATTGAAAGAATTTTAGTTTTGTCCTTCAAATGTGCAGAAATTTGATTCAGGCCAATGTAACTTTTTGTTCTGCAAAGGAATTTTACAATGTTACATCTGTTCGGATCAAATTTCTGCATATTTAAAGGACAAAACTAAAATTATTTCAATCAGTTATCATAATACACTAACCTCTTAAGATGACTGAGCATATTGAGAATTAAATCAATGGCTTTCCCAAAACATGTTATGAAATATATCACATAAAACAGTTTCTATCTTGAAAAGGAAGCAAAAACGGGCAAAATTGTATTAAACTTTCTTGTTTAAAATATCTCAAAGAATAACCCTCTGAAATTAATTACATTACTTAAGATTCACTCTGTATAGCTTTTAATGATAATTTTGTACTATGAACATTCATTGATAATTTTATTTTGCAGGTTAAAGAAAAGAATAACAAGCCTCATATTGAGGTTGTGACATCACAGGGTGAAAAATTATTTGCACCAGAAGAAATATCTGCTATGGTTCTTGGTAAAATGAAAGAAACTGCAGAAGCTTACTTGGGGAAGAAGGTAATAATAAATTATGAAGTTCCTGCTTTATATCTGAAGATTGGAATGAATTGATTTAATAAAAATACTTCCTTTCAGTGATTACAATAAACCAACGCAATCTTGATAACATTGATACAAAAGTATTTGTCCATTTGTGTTCTTTGCTCTGTTGAAACCTTTCTGTGATTTTAATTTAAATATAACTTATTCAGTTAGATGCGAAATATTGTCGATACTAGAATTTCATGGACTTTGTGCTACAGTTTAGTTTCCTGATTAGTTTTTTTTTTAATATATATATATGCTTGAATGTTGTAACTTTTATTAGTACGTAATATTCTCTTCTCTTCTTCCTTGGCCTAGTTTTCCAGTTACAACTCTGAATTTTGTCATGAAAGGAACTGAATGAAGTTTGGCTTATATTTCTATAAAGGTATATTTGCACTGAATTTCATAAACATTGTTATTAACTTTAATTGTTAACATTTGTTAAATATTTATTAATGCTGGTTTTTTTTTTTTTAACTTTAAGTGTTAGAAGTTAACAAGGATCCTAATAAAAGAAAATATTAAGTCACAATGATACATTGTACAAAGACAAAATGAAGTTTAGAAAAGATTTTTATGTCAGAGCTCCTAATTTTTTACGAAATTTGTGCTGATTTTGAATTTTTAATGGAAACAATTTGCTCAAAATTAAACCTTTGTTAAAAATATTTTACTTAATCTCTTGGCTGTAACTTTGAAACTGTTGATTCATACACTCCTTTTATAGATCCTATTACATTGTATTTGGTGTTGCATTCAAATTCTTGTGCAAGTTGAATGTATATAGATTTTTTCGGAAGTTTGCCTTTTTATTTTTATTTTATTATTATTTTTTTTAACATTCACCGATTCATATCACTATAGTATATGAAGAGTCCACTGCAAGAATGATGGATGTCACTTTCTTGTCGAAAATGAACCAAGACTGTCAATGCATAGCTTAAGACATACAGAATGTACATATAATCTTTTCGCTGTAAGAAAAATCCTAGTGTAAACAATAGCACGTGACTGAAGTGAGGCTTCATTGGCCACTGTTTGACGCCATTGATTCTCACTACATGTTCCCGCCTACTGTTGTACATTTTGTTTCTTGTTAAACATTTCCCGTTACTCGAGTAGGCCTAACCTCACTACTATGCAGTTGTCTGCTTAGGAAACGTTTACTTTATAATTACTGTAATTAAATTATCACATAACTTATTATATACCTTTAAGACTATTTGTTTTTCCGCTTTTGAGAGGGTTTTTTACTCTTATGATTAATAATCACACACACCGAGGATACAGAAGCCATGCTATGACAACTACGAGCTCAAGTGACGCCAGCATGTTAAAAGAACTGACTACCGCAGTGTTACTGTTGGTATTCATCCGCGTTCATTGTACATAATAATATATAAAAATAGTTTTTCTTTTACATAGCATTTTACATATGAGTGAAGTTATACGTTTCATCGTATTTAACTAGAATTCAATTTTTTATTTTCAAATAATACAAGATTATGGTTTCCAAATACGAACTGTATTTTCCTGCGTCATGTGTTTCGACTAGGAGCCAATCACGGGTATGACAGCAACATGCTTATGTTTACATTAGGATTTTTCTTACAGCGAAAACAGTATAGTGTTATATGGCATTAACACTGATAGTCATTGTCCAGTAATGATCGGAAAATCACAGTTAAGCTTAAAACACTAAGTATTTCAAACTTTCAATTGCTTCTCCTGGAAAATGTATTCTAAATGACATCCATCATTCTTGCAGTGGACTCTTCATATGGAATTTGACTTCAGTTACTTTGATTGCTCCATTTCATGTTAAACTAAGTATACTCGTATGTCATATTCTATTGGCTTCTGTACATTGAAATGACGACTAAACTACAAAACAATGATTGATTAAATGAGCTCTTTTTTGCTTCTACATATTTGCTGTTTAGATAGGCCTAAGCATTGCTAAAGTTAATGAAATGCTTCATTCAAAAATGCTAATGAAAATTTCTTTTAACAATGAGACAGTGCAAAAAAAAAAAATTTTTTTATGAACGTCGAAATATGTATTTATCTGTTCATTTATAGTAATGTCTTTATGAAGTCTGTAGTGTATTATCAACTTAAGATCTTTTATCCTAATGGCATTTATGGAAGTGTAGGACTTTGTATATCCAGACAATTTAAAACGGATTTTATAAAATATATTAGAACTATGAATGTGTTTTACTTACATAGTGGAATGTCTTCTGGACCTTTTTAACTTTTTCAGGTAACTCATGCTGTAGTGACGGTTCCTGCATATTTCAATGATGCCCAGAGGCAGGCAACAAAGGATGCTGGTACGATTTCAGGACTTGTTGTAATGAGAATTATTAATGAACCAACTGCAGCTGCCATTGCTTATGGTTTGGACAAGAGAGAAGGCGAGAAGAATGTATTGGTATTTGATCTGGGTGGTGGCACATTTGATGTGTCTCTTCTCACCATTGATAATGGTGTCTTTGAGGTTAGTTACTTGCAAAAACTTTATATACAGTAGAATTGTGCCTACTAGTATATTTAGTCTAAATATATTAAATAATTGTGAAGTTTTGAATATTAACATGTTGAACAACGTGTTTGAGTTTCAATGAGAAGTCAGATTTCGAAATCGTGGAGGGTGGAGAGGAAAAAAAAAAAATAGATTTTGACGTGCAGTTGGCTACCCAATGTCATACTGTATT
The DNA here is from genome assembly GCF_040183065.1 of Periplaneta americana. NCBI lineage: Eukaryota > Metazoa > Arthropoda > Insecta > Blattodea > Blattidae > Periplaneta > Periplaneta americana. Next base: position 113,121,288 of record NC_091124.1, read on the forward strand.
TTCAGTTCTTGCATAAGAGGTGATAAACTTGTTTTCTTCAGACAGGTTGCAGTATCAACTGTTTTTCAAGTTTTAATTCTTTGATAAAATGTTGAATGTATTTTGATGTGTGTCTTATTTTAGGTGGTGTCCACTAATGGTGATACACACTTGGGTGGTGAAGATTTCGATCAGCGTGTAATGGATCATTTTATTAAATTATACAAGAAGAAGAAGGGTAAGGATATTCGTAAAGATAATCGTGCGGTTCAGAAGCTACGCCGTGAAGTTGAGAAGGCAAAGAGAGCACTTTCTGCTAGCCATCAAGTAAGGATTGAAATTGAAAGCTTCTTTGAAGGTGATGACTTCTCAGAAACTCTTACCAGAGCTAAATTCGAAGAATTAAACATGGTGAGCATATAAATATTCAATGAAGAAAATGTTGTTTTATAAAATATAGGCCTACTAGAAAAGTGTGCATATTTTGAGATAATCTTTGTTTTTTTTTTTTTTTTTTTTTTTTTTTTTTTTTTTTTTTTTTTTTTTTTTTTTGTAATTTTAAAATATTAAAGTTGAAGAGAGAAGTTGAAAGTGACTTCGATTGAGAGTAACAGAGTTAAAGAAATCGTAATAATTCTACTAAATTTTTCTTTGTAGCATTTAAAAATAATTAGGTATGTTTTATAAGGATACCATTTGGAATCTTATGGTGTAATTGCTTCACACATACTTTACAAGGTATTAATGAGCTTATATTGAAACCTTCCTCCCCACCTCTCAAACTGAGCACTTTGTTAGATCCCCATAGAAGATTGAAAAAGTGCTGAAGATTAGCTATCCAAACTTAATTTAAGGTTCTGAAATTTAATCTATAATAATAATAATAATAATAATAATAATAAAGAATAATATCGAAAAATTCAGTAGCCCTGGCCTTCAATAGTATAGCATGATGCAGAACATGGAGTGTCTAACCTACCATAGCATACCTATGTGACAGGGTGTAGATGTTTTTAATATTCGTATATTTATAATTCATAACTGTGGATAGTACATGCATGTATTCGAAATGTTTCTAAACAAATGTTGTGTCTTAAGAAAGTAAAAATACACAAATGAGGATTTTGCAGGGCTATTTAAACTTTAAAAAATCATTTTTCTTGAAAACTGCTTTTGGAGTTAACACAATTTTCCCATCCACCATTTGTCAAATTAAACGTTTCTGTGAGTTATGTCTGAACAATAGCTTTACCTTGAAAAACAGACAATGTAAAGCCAGTCATCCAGTAGTGTTTAAAAAGTTTGTGTGAAAAATGTTTTCATACTTTGTGGAGATGAGAGAAACAAAATGTGTTGAAGATTTAAAGTTATAGCCCTTGGAAACTTGAAAAACTTCATAATAATGATGCAATTTAATGCCTGAAGCTTATAGATATCACAATTCTAGTTATTTTGTCGAATTAAAAATTATTAAATCATTAAATTCGTTTCCTGTTCTTATACAAATTAGCACATGTCTGCTAGAGGCAACAAAGGATGCACTTTTTCCTTACTCTTCTGATATTTACAGTACTGATCAGAGTAGCTTTGAAAAAGAAATGAGAACCGAACTCTCATTGTTTACTTTAGAAAAGGACGCACAATTCTATGCTCTTATGATGTCTGACATAGTGTGGATGTAGTTGTCCCAAAGCTGTTCCTCACATGGCAAGAAATTTCAAGAACCTTTGGTTCTACAAGCAACAAAATTGTTTTTGTAACAGAAAACATTACTGTCAAGGTTTCAGATTCTGAGAAAATGAACAAAGAGTTGAAAGCAGTATCAAAAAGCATATTATCCATTTATAGGAAATAGTGCATATTACCATCAGGTATCCTTCCTGAAAGACATTTAACTTTTTTAAATTTCTCCTGCTACATGAAGCAAATTAAACTTATACGATTTATTCTTTTGTCGATGGAAATTTAGACTGATATGCCCATTAATTGCAAGTGAAGGCTTTCATTTTGACCTTTTTAAGAAGATAATAATCTAAAATTTGTCGCTTATTTATATTTCCAGTTTCGTTTTTCAAGATTCTGTGGTCTGATTAAATATTTGTGGGTTGTTACAAACTCCACATTATGGCTGCCAGAGTTCTGACACCTAAACAGTTATGCCTGGTAGGTGGAATCAAAATTACGAATGAAGTGAATGCAAGGCAAGCATTTTTGGTTAATTGGTTAGGTGTGCATAGTGCAAAAATAATTTTTGCTGTAATCAGGCACTTGTGTTGCAAATACATAAACACTGCAAGTGTCTTGTATTTTAAATTTAATTATAATATTTATTGTGAATTTAGTTGCTGAAGATTATTGCTCCTATAATCTGGTTGTGGACAACAGTCTGTTGGTTGTTGTGCCTTGCTTTATGGAGAAAGAAAATTTCATTTCTTTGTCTAAAGTGTGCTTTGTTTCTTAATGTCACAGTCCAAGTAAGTTTCTGTGCGTGTACAGTTTAGATTAGATTACATTACTTACTTACTGGCTTTTAAGGAACCGGAGGTTCATTGCCGCCCTCACATAAGCCCGCCATTGGTCCCTATCCTGAGCAAGATTAATCCAGTCTATCATCATATCTCACTCCCTCAAATCCATTTTAATATTATCTTCCCATCTATGTCTCGGCCTCCCTAAATGTCTTTTTCCCTCCGGCCTCCCAACTAACACTCTATATGCATTTCTGGATTCGCCCATACGTGCTACATGCCCTGCCCATCTCAAACGTCTGGATTTAATGTTCCTAATTATGTCAGGTGAAGAATACAATGCGTGCAGTTCTGTGTTGTGTAACTTTCTCCATTCTCCTGCAACTTCATCCCTCTTAGCCCCAAATATTTTCCTAAGCACCTTATTCTCAAACACCCTTAACCTATGTTCCTCTCTCAAAGTGAGAGTCAAGTTTCACAACCATAAAGAACAACCGGTAATATAACTGTTTTATAAATTCTAACTTTCAGATTTTTTGACAGCAGACTGGATGATAAAAGTTTCTCAACCGAATAATAACAGGCATTTCCCATATTTATTCTGTGTTTAATTTCTTCCCGAGTATCATTTATATTTGTTACTGTTGCTCCCAGATATTTGAATTTCTCCACTTCTTCAAAAGATAAATTTCCAATTTTTATATTTCCATTTCGTACAATATTCTCGTCACGAGACATAATCATATACTTTGTTTACCAAATCTCAAAACCTTATTCCTTTGCTGTGGTCGTGCCAGAGAATCAGTCCCATTCCGAGGCTTATTTGAAGGATTCGTAACAAGCTGTTTTTTACGGTGATGGGTTGTTAGCCCTTTGCCCAACCCCCAAGCTGGAGGACCACTCCTCATTGGCTGTCCGCGACTGCTTATTCAATATATTCACAGCTACCCTCCATGGCGGCCAGGTAGCTCAGTTGGTAGAGCAGCTGGCTACGGGCTGGAAGGTCTGGGGTTCGATCCCAGGTGGTGACAGGATTTTTTCTCGTTGCCAAACTTTCAGAACAGCCCCGAGGTTCACTCAGCCTCGTATAAAATTGAGTACCGGGTCTTTCCCGGGGGTAAAAGGTGGTCAGAGCGTGGTGCCGACCACACCACCTCATTCTAGTGCCGAGGCCATTGAAAGCATGGGGCTCTACCTCCATGCCCCCAAGTGCCTTCATGGCATGTTACGGGGATATCTTTACCTTTTTTACCTTTACCTACCCTCCATATCTGGAGGCTGTCTCCTCGATCCGCAACCTGAGGATGCGCCATGCCGTGGTGATAGGGACTTAGATTACATTAGAAGTTTTTAAAAATAGGATCGGGTGTTAATTCTGTATTACTGAAACCTTGAAGGTCTTACCTGTACAGTTAATATGAACAGCTAATTTGTTTTATTAATCTACCTGCTTTGGAGATCTGTGTGCTCATTTTGAGTTGGTTTTAATATGAACTGATTGATGGGTACCTTGGTGGAAGTATATTTTCTCTACAGTTCAGTAGAAAAAAATTCACATTTTAGGTTTAATACTAAGATTTACAAAAGTGCTACTGAAAGGTATGATAGCTAATTTTTTGCAGATGTCTAGAGTCATGTAAAAGGAAAATGTATACATCAAATTATTTCTCTGAGATTCTTTATTTTTACGTATGGGATGATTAAAGAAGATTGTGCTATACTCTAGAATCTGATTCCTAACATCACTGTAAAAAAAAAATCATATATACATGTGTCCAATTTTGAATAGTTTTGGATAAAATACGGTTCTTCCTTCTGTAATATGCATTCTAGTGAACTTCTCTCTCTTGATGTCTGGAGCTATGTGCGTTACAGTACAGCTGATAGCAGCGACAGTCTTGTGACATTTGGGGGTTAGAGATAACTCAACACTGGTAACACAAAGCAAGATCATCATAATAGTAACTCATTATCTTCCATTCAATGCGTGTGTTAACAAAAATTCCACTTCAGTTTTTCAATATATGATTTGTGTGTGGTTTTTGTGACAGGATTTTGTCACTGAGGATACTGGTTTAGTTCCCAGTACTGTGATGGCATTTGATTGCTTAGAATGAAGGAGAACGCGAAAATATTCTTCATATGGTACAACAAAGCCCATGCATGGGTAACAAGAGCATATCCAGACAATTAGGTGTTCTTCAAAGTAGAGTGTGGAGAATGTTGAATAAGAGGGAATGTACCCCTATCATTTACAGTGAGTTCAACATCTTCAGCCCAAGGACTATGCTAGACAAATGCAGTTTTTTGATTGGGTAAATGGTGATAATGAGTTGCATTGGTTTATTTTGTTCAGTGACAAAGCTCAACTTACCTGTGATGGCGTTTTCAATATGCCTAATTCACATGTTTGGTCAGAGGAAAATCCCCACAAGGGTGTGGTGTACACTTTTAGCACTGCTTCAGTTCCAATGTGTAGTATGGTTTGTCCATACATTTTCGAAGGTTGTCTTATGGGGAGAAGGTACTTGCAATCCTCCATTACTGGAGGAAATATCATTGCATATGCGACAGCTACGTATTTCCAGCATGATGGCGTCCCCCCTTACTTTTCATGGAAAGTACTCGATTATTTAAATGGCGGATTCTGAGGATGTTGGATAGGTCATGGTACTAACTTCATAAATAATCCTGTACGGTCTCCATCTCAACAGGTTTTTGCGAAGGCTTTGTCAATATTATGTCAATATTAATATACCTGTGCAGTAGAAGTTCTTTTCCATAGTGTGCAGTCAATGTTGTATAGCTTCCTGTATTTCTCATCAGTTTTCAAATATTGCCCTCTCATGCCTTCCTTGATGAAACCAAAGAGGTGGGAGTCTGATGGTATTATATCTAGGCCTGTAGGGAGGATATGGAAAGAAGAATCTGCTCTTTCTTTCAGTCCATTGCATGGTGGAATGTGCTGTGTATTTTCATGTTTGAGATGGACTTTTCTGCCAGGTAGTTTCTGTGCAGCACTCAAAACTTTCTCAGATTTTCCTGATACTGATCTGCATTAACAGTTTGCTTGTGAGCCAGGAAGTCAATCACCTCACCATCAGCACGTGGAACATTGCGCCTGCAAACTTGAAACCCAAAGGTGGTTCTTGGTTACTTCTTTGTTGATGATTATGGGCAATGTCTTTCCATGCTTTGGTATTTGGTTTCACGATAAAAACTATGAAATCGACTTTCATCACCTATCACTGTGCTTAAGAGAAAGTCATCACCCTCATTACTATACCACTGAAGCAATTGATGTCATTGGTTTGATGCTGCAATTTTTATTCCTGTGAAAACAAAATGAGTTGCCCATCATACATAAATTTTTCTCTTCACAGTTTCTCCAGCAGAGTTTAGATGGCATTATGACATATGCTAGGCTTGGTAGCCAGTTCTCGAACTGTTACACGTTGATTCTCTTTGATAACATCAGTTATCTTCTTGTTTTCTCCTGTAAAAACTGTAGGAAGGCCAGAGCAGGGTCAATTAGCAATATCTATATTGCTAGCTTTAAAATTTCGCACTATGGTCTATCCAAAACAACTTCCGAACTGACAAATGGCGCCTGTATTATGTTACCTGGCAACCATTCAGATCAACCAATCACGAGAGACGCATAACCATGGTAATGGGATGGTGTTGCCATGTCTATGTTTAAGAGTGGCACGTGAATACCACGCCTAGTGGTGAATACAGTGCCCGGAATGACTTTGAATTGGCTGGTTAGCACGTGCTTTGTGTGAATTAAAAATATTATTTAGTTATATTATTGTTTTAGTGTATCGATAATTGTGTTTAAATTATATCTGTAGCTTGGTTCTAAAAGGGCCAATGTCAATTTTTTGCACTTTTGAGTTATATATACTTTCGAGCTTATCTCGGTCTGTTCTACCATATACTAAAAAGGTCAATGTCTGCTGCAGTTAATGTGGAAGGTACAGAGCATTCACAAGCCAATGTCATAGGTTCACTGTACAATATAAGCAAATTTCAAACCCATTTATCTCAAAACTAACATTTTTGACATTGGTCCTTTTAGACCCAAGCCACAGATATTACATGTATTATCTTCGTTGTCATTGGTGGAGTGTGTAGCTAGTGTGTTTTTTCTAGTTTCTGCGAGAGTTTCTAAACAGGTGACTTGTGCAATGTCAGAAGGAAGGAAAGGCAGGCGGAGAACGAATATTATACAAGGTGCCCCGTTAAAGAGTCAAGTGCGAGAGATGGTGTGTTATGTAAGAGTGTTATTTTGAGAGGGAAAAAAAATAATGGCGGGCCTCTTTTACTTTTGGCACAAGTCGTAATGAGAACTGCTGCGTGTGTTAAAATTAATAAGAGCACTGTTACCGATATTGGAAAAGAAAAGGGCTGTGCAGATTTTTAATCATAAATATTTTTATAGTTTACAATTTTTTCAATGCCTTTCTAACAATATTACATTGAAGAATACAGACACTCATAAAAGTAGAGTTTTCGTATTAAATTTAAAGCTGTTTTTATAGTTTACAGTCCTTTCGACACTGCTACTCTAATAAAAATAATAATGTACACAAATTTTAATGCCTAGTGTTCAACAAATTGGTTAGAAATGTATGTATTCATGTCAGCCTTTCATTACTGCACTCTATCGGCAGCGCGTTTGCTTACACAAAAGATGGGCAACATGAAAACACTGTTCCCCCTTCTCTGTAAACTGTCAAGTCGGAAGTAGTTTTGGTCAAGGTATAATTCTCAAACATACACGAGACTCCAGACGATTCATAAGCTTTCTGTAACTGTCTGTAAATTTTCGAAAGATAAATTTTCTTTCACAAGAAATTTTATGGTAGCACCGTTTCGAAAATGGAACAGTAGTTTGCCACCTTTTCAACCATTATTTGGAACCCTTAGCAGAGTTAGCTCTTTTCTGTTACTTTAGCAGTACAAATATCTAATATGTTTTTAGATGTCGTACACAGCACAGAAGTGTTCCTCACAGTTTCCACATATTGAGTTATAAACAGAATATAAATGGATATGAGTACTGTTGTAATAGATCATAAGCATTCAGATAGAATTTGTTTTTTTTTTTTTTTCTAATGTCAGATTTACAAATCTTTGTTGTAGGACTTGTTCCGTTCAACAATGAAACCAGTCCAGAAGGTGCTGGATGATGCTGACATGAATAAAAAGGATGTAGATGAAATAGTGCTTGTTGGTGGCAGCACTCGTATTCCTAAAGTGCAACAGCTTGTGAAAGAATTCTTTGGTGGAAAGGAACCATCTCGGGGTATCAACCCTGATGAAGCTGTAGCATATGGAGCAGCTGTGCAAGCTGGTGTCCTGTCAGGAGAGCAAGATACAGATGCCATTGTTCTGTTGGATGTTAACCCTTTGACTATGGGTATCGAAACTGTTGGTGGTGTGATGACTAAACTCATTCCAAGAAATACTGTTATCCCTACTAAGAAATCTCAGATCTTCTCAACAGCTTCTGATAATCAACATACTGTTACAATTCAGGTAAGAATTTGATTTGATGGTTACATTAGTAAGAGGTTATACATGTCAAATTCTTGACACAATTTCATGGTTGAGTAAAATTTTTTACAGAATAAACAGTGTCTGATGGTTTTAGTCATTAAGGTAGCAAACAACATAGCTCATGGATAAAATGATCTTCCGATCTGAGGCTGTGCTCATATGTCAGGTCAAGTGTAGTTTGGGCTGATTACTTGGTAGTGTTTTTCCGAGATTTTTTCCAACTGTTTGGGAATATAAGTAATTTATAGAAAATTTTCTCCCTCTTCTCGCCAAAATACCAGTACTATCTTAGCCTCGTGTGTCCTGGAGTATAGTATAATGTATTTCATACATGCATTTAGTTACAAATTTCTGTTCTTGTCACTCATGACATCTCTTGGGACTTACAGTAAGCACAAGAAGATCGATTTAATCATTGCAATGCATGTTTTAACTATTTGTAAATGAAAATGGCAACCAGCAACTCAGTAAAACAAAAAAAGTCTCAGGACTTGGGAGGTTAATATCACCAATTATACTGATGTTCTCGCAAAATACAGTTGAACCTATTTAACGTTTTTCTGGGGGCACAATAATTAACCTTAAATGGTGGTTGACACTAAATAGAGGTTTATTTTTGTTTAAAAAAATTTTAATACTTTGCAAAAATTCAATTCAACTGAAAAAAAAAAAGAGGTACAGGAAGTAAATTACAGATAATACTGTACCAGAGAAATGTAAAACATTAAGGGCAAGCTGGGTGGCAATCAAGTCTCGTCTCCATTTCGGATATTTTCGTATTTGAAATTTACCCCCCCCCCCCCATTTTTGTGAATTAAATTAACTTTTTCTACAAGAGAAGGCATTTTCCTTTCCGTAGCCATTGTTTTCTAGTGGAATATACTGTAACAGTGAAAACAATTCCATCTCTTGACTGTAGTAGCACTAACACCACACACCTTAGCAAGCTCAAGAAAGAGACTGACTCTGTGATGGATGGTTGCTACTTCCATCATTAAAATGTGATAGGTTCTTGCAAAGGGCAGGCATTAGTACTCATAGATGGTTTGTGTTCTGCTCTGTTCTATTCTGTTGTGTGTTATTCTGCTTGTGATTGGTTCTTGCAAAGGGTGGGAATTAGCAGACTAATAGACGTGCAGCTTTGTGTAGAAGTAGTGAGGGAGTGGGGGTCATGTAGCCCACTCCATTAACACATGGCGGTCAGGTAGCAGCATTGTTAAGTCATTGATTCTTCAAAAAATTTGTATAATTGGAGACAAATCATAATGTCCTCATTCTGCTCCAATGCCTGAAGTCGGCTCAACTTTCTCAGTGGTTTTTACATTAAACAGTAGTTGTGAGAGATTGGTTGCTTTTGTTTGCTGATATTTACAGTAGGTGGTAAGGGGTGAGTGCCTCAAGTATTTCCCAGAACTAGGATGTTATATTTATCCGCAACTATATTTTACACATTGAATTGAAATTCATTTATTTTTGCATTAGTCGGGATTTGAAAACAAATTATTTCATAACAATTTTTATTGTAAAATACAAATCTTACAGGAAATAAAATATCATTAAATCGAATATAGAAATGATACTCATATGCTATAACTATTGAGACTGCGAAAATTTTACCTTAAATGTGGGAAAACGTTAAATAGAGGTTGCCTAAAGTCAGAATTCTACTTTACCAGCCTAGTATCACCAATTACATTGATGTTATATTAACCTCCTATTTGATATTGTCTTGAATTACTCTTTTATATATTAAGAAACATATAAAATAATTTTCGAGATTGTTAATTTAAGACAACAAAAGTAATGGCTGTCTTGTTTCTGTAATATGAAATTTCTTCAGTGAATTATTATTTTCACAGGTTTATGAAGGTGAGCGACCCATGACAAAGGACAATCACTTGCTTGGAAAGTTCGACTTAACAGGAATACCTCCAGCACCCAGAGGTGTGCCCCAGATAGAAGTCACCTTCGAAATTGATGCAAATGGTATCCTTCAGGTAAGTTGACACGTGACTGAAAATATGGTATTATGCCTTCATTCTTTATGAATAATAAGTGTGTAACTTGTATTATGAAATGAGAAAGACAAATACTGAAAGTTTTACATACTTTAAAGATGCTCAATGTGAGCTCCATTTGTACCTGACAAATGTTCAGTCTGTAATCAGCTCATCTCTTACTGTAATATGTTTATCAATTGTCTTGATAGTTGTGAAATCTGTAGTTTAATTATTCATTGGTATTCAAATGTGGCATAAACACCATCCTTCACATAAAATCCTTAAAAAGAAGTCGATGGCATGAGATCAGAGGAGTGAGGAGGCTACTTTATCCACTGTTCATTTACATTTCCTGTTCTCCCAGTCTAATGGTTTGTTAGTATGGTATTCAGAAATTTGTTTTGTCTTGTTGAGAGATGAATGATGTCTTATGTTGAGGTATATGATTTTGTGGTAAATAAAAAATCTTCATATCCGCATAAAAACTGAGCACAAAACAGGATAAAAATGGTGAATAAATAAATTAATTATAGTATGGGAATGGAATCTGTACTGCAATATATTCAGCAATATCAAGACAGCTGGCTTCACCATGTCAAGCATATGACTAGAACAAGGATTCCTCAAACGATTTTGAACTACAGACCAACAGGGAAAAGATCACTGGGTCACCCTGTGAAGAGATGGCGGGGAAAACTTTTGTAGACCGGAACAGTCCTTCTAGGACTATAACCTGTTAGGGAGATAATGATTATAATTTACAAAACTGGTTTTATTGTTGGATTTTTTAGGCTTTCACGGTGACTGATCAGAATTGGCTTTTGGGTGTTTCACCGTATCTTGGAACATCACATTTCGAGTTGTCCAGATTAGCCTGGTGTAACAAGCCCAACAGAGTAGGTGACCCCTCTGGTCTTACCTAGCTGTCCTGATGTTGGAACCAGTACATACAGTGCGTATACTGACTCCGCAGTGAAGCAAGCGGCAGTATTTGACCTGGCAGCGATGTAAAATTGGTACTCTGAAGTGTGGTTTGGGCATAGAAATATTACATGTCCTCTCTCGCTCCCTATCACCCTCCACCATTCAATGCAGTTGAGGTCATTGACTCTACCTCTCCTGCAGAGCCAGTTAGTATACACACAGTGTTCTGAACACTAGAAATGTCAAGTTCCAGGACACAGTGCAAAACCCAAAAGCCTAATTCTGATCTGGTTTTATTAAGTTGTACTCAACTTCTTTTTACATAATGCAAATGACATCACATAATACCATTAGTTTATAACATTCATTATTTATTGTCATTATTAAAGTAGTAACTCAGTAGTGTTTCTAAATTATCATTTGACAGGTCAGTACATTTTTCAGAGTATCATTGTAGGTAGATGGGGTCCTTTCACTGCAAACATTAGACATGTAAATAGATTACAGATATTTCTGTGCTACAGGGTCTATTAGCATTCCTTTTTACACCTCTACATTGCCCTCACTACAAGAAATAGGTTTACAATTACTTCGTAATTGCATGTAAAATACATAAGCATTCACTTCAGCAAAAGGAGCGATTTTCTTAATTTTTTTACATAGAGATAACTCAGTGATGAGAGAGGGGCAGATTGAACAGTGGCAGACCGAACAGTGATGAGAGAGAGTTAAGAATTTCAACAAGCAGGATCTTTCACAAAGTTGTGTGATTTCCTTTCCCCCATTCCTGCCTGTTTCTTGGCTTGAACATTAGTTTTTCTATATGTGTGTGTATTCTGAAAAGGTGGATAAATTCAAATATCTTGGAGCAACAGTAACAAATATAAATGACACTCAGGAGGAAATTAAACGCAGAATAAATATGGGAAATGCCTGTTATGATTCAGTTGAGAAGCTTTTGTCATCCAGTCTGCTCTCTAAAAAGCTGCAAGTTATGAATTTATAAAACATTTGTATTACTGTTCTGTATGATTGTGAAACTTAGTCTCACTTTGAGAGAGGAACAGAGGTGTTAGTTGGGAGGCCGGAGAGGAAAAAGACCTTTGGAAAGACAGAGATGTAGATGGGGGAATAATATTGAAATGGATTTGTGGGAGGTGGAATATAATGGTAGGGACTGGATTAATCTTGCTCAGGATAAGGACCAATGGCAGGCTTATGTGAAGGCAGCAATAAACCTCCTGGTTCTCTGTTTTGAAATACTCCACCAGATCAATAATATAGCCTGATAGGAAACAAGTGAACCAGGTATTTCACTTGGTGATAACTGGTGAGGGGAATAGCTTAGGTTTTCCCTCTTCCCTTCCCATTCCACCAGCACTGTACTTGTGCCTTAGTATTCTTGTATGAAGAAAAGCTTTTGTTTTGTTTTTGTGATGCACTCATTCACTGGATAGTTTCTTGCTACTGAATAAAGTACATGTCCAGCATTGATTGTGTATAAATTCATCTGATATGAAACATCTTAAAGTTTGCACACACACTTCTCATGAAATGTGCACTACCTGTTGAGATCCAAATAATTTTTTTATTATCAAGTTTGTTAATCACCTCCACAATGGCTCTGAGAGTTAAACATTCTGAAACATGAGCATTCCAGGAGTGTCACTACTAACCTTTGGGAAAGTTCTAAACAACAGCTCACCCATTCCTACCCATGGTTTCATTATGGTGTATTACTTGCTGATTCTTCAGTTTTTCACTAATTGATTCTGCTGCTTGTTTTAATGACAAATATTTCTTCTTATATTTCAACCTATTTTGCGTTGCTGACTGCCTCTTGAACTGATGTCTTTTGAACTTTTTTTTGTGGTTGTTGCTTGCATAGTGTTAAACACGTGAAGTAGCTACTATGCTTCCAATAAAGTCTAACCAAGTCTGCACATTACCATCTTCAGTTACGTGTTGGAAACACTTTATATTTAAATTCTTTAGTTCTATCAAACCACATTACTTTCGACACAGTGAAAGACATTTACTTCATGCTATCAAAGTCAAGCCACAACATGCAATGGAATAAATAGTCAGTGTTGTCTGTCACCATTCTTTTCAAACGCGACTTTTTTTTTTAATTTACTAAGGGCAGGTTCATCCATATTGACTGTTCATCCATATGAATCTAGTTATGTAGACCAATTTACCGACAATCATTGCTTGGGTGCGCCGTAGAAGGTTGTTTTAATTTTGAGGACAGTAAAAGTGCTGTGATCAAGGATGAGAATGGTGACTTGCTTGCAGACGCTCATTCAGTCCTGAACAGATGGAAAAACTATTTTGAACAACTATTAAATATGCATAGGCCAAATAGAAATGATCGGGACGAAATTGAAATACAAACTGCTGAGCCATTTATACCTGAACCCACACTTTCTGAAGTCTAAATTGCGATAGAAAATCTGAAAAATTATAAGTCTCCAGGTATCTATAAAATTCCAGCAGAATTAATACAAGAGGGTGGAAGTGCATTATGTAGCGAAATTTATAAGCTTGTACTTGCTATTTGGGAAAAGAAAATTGTACCAGAACAATGGAAGGAGTCCATAATCGTACCTATCTTTAAGAAGGGGGACAAGACTAACTGTAGTAACTTTCGAGGAATATCACTTTTGTTGACGTACAAAATTTTGTCCAATATTCTTTTGAGAAGATTAACTCCATATGTAGATGAAATTATTGGGGATCATCAGTGTGGTTTTAGGCGTAACAGATCAACTATTGACCAGATATTTTGTATTTGACAGATAATGGAGAAAAAATGGGAGTATAAGGGTACAGTACATCAGTTATTCATAGATTTCAAAAAGGCATATGATTCGGTTAAGAGAGAAGTTTTATATGATGTTCTTATTGAATTTGGTATTCCCAAGAAACTAGTTCGGTTAATTAAAATGTGTCTCAGTGAAATGTACAGCAGAGTTTGTATAGGTCAGTTTCTGTCAGATGTGTTTCCAATGCACTGTGGGCTAAAGAAAGGAGATGCACTATCACCTTTACTTTTTAACTTTGCTCTAGAGTATGCCATTAGGAAAGTCCAGGATAACAGAAGGTTTGGAATTGAACGGGTTACATCAGCTTCTTGTCTATGTGGAGGACGTGAATATGTTAGTAGAAAATCCACAAACGATTAGGGAAAACACGGGAATTTTACTGGAAGCAAGTAAAGAGATAGGTTTGGAAGTAAATCCCGAAAATACAAAGTATATGATTATGTCTCGTGACGAGAATATTGCACGAAATGGAAATATAAAAATTGGAAATTTATCTCTTGAAGAGGTGGAGAAGTTCAAATATCTTGGAGCAACAGTAACAAATATAAATGATACTCGGGAGGAAATTAAACACAGAATAAGTATGGGAAATGCCTGTTATTATTTGATTGAGAAGCTTTATTATCCAGTCTGCTGTCAAAAAATCTTAGTTAGAATTTATAAAACAGTTATATTACCAGTTCTTTATGGTTGTGAAACTTGGACTCTCACTTTGAGAGAGGAACATAAGTTAAGGGTGTTTGAGAATGAGGTGCTTAGGAAAATATTTGGAGCTAAGAGGGATGAAGTTACAGGAGAATGGAGAAAGTTACACAACACAGAACTGACATAATTAGGAACATTAAATCCAGACAGTTGAGATGGGCAGGGCATGTAGCACGTATGGGCGAATCCAGAAATGCATATAGAGTGTTAGTTGGGAGGCCAGAGGGAAAAAGACCTTTAGGGAGGCCGAGACGTAGATGGGAAGATAATATTAAAATGGATTTGAGGGAGGTGGGATATGATGATGGAGAATGGATTGATCTTGCTCAGGATAGGGGCTAATGGCGGGCTTATGTGAGGGCGGCAATGAACCTTCGGGTTTCTTAAAAGCCAGTAAGTAAAAGTGCTGTGTATAAAGCCAATGATCTCCAAATCCTCCCCAGGTCAGCTATCAACTGTTATTGACAGAAATATCTTTCCAGTACAGTATTTGCTTTTATGGTAGGAATTTACCTTTTATTGAAATTTCTAAAATCGGACAAAAAAGTGTTACACTTGCAGATTTTGCGGTATGTGGTAAATGTGGATGCACGTCGTGAAACAGATTGAATTTCACATTTAGTTGTGAGAACAAGTTGTCTTTATCGTCTGTCTTTACACACACATTAAAACCCCGTTTTCTGCACATATAAACACTTTTGCGTTTTTGTGATGCACCATAAAATGTGTTCCTTAGCTGTGACGTTAACCAATTCTGCAGCATATCAAGGTACTTAATCCCATTTACCATATTCTCGACAAAGAAAACTAGCTTTAGAAATGGTTTTCGAACATTGCACAGTAACTGTTCACCTTTGTTAAATCTGTTTCAAGGCTTTGTGAGGTTTTGGGTTTTGCAAAGACTCAGATTATGGCAGTTAATTTTGCTGCTGGTATGAGAAATCAGCCTCATTTCTAAACACTAGGTGCTATGCAGTGGTTTCATCATCCTTCTCAACTTGCAAGAACTCGCAACATGTTTTCTTCAAGGAAATTGCCAGGTTCTAATTTGTGAATCATTGTAAATTTGTAATATATCATGAACTATATGATTAGAACTTGTCACATAGTCGTTTTTGGCAACTGTAATGTATAGCTTCCCCTCTGCACATTTTTCGGACTACGACTGAAAGTTACCTCCACCTGCTGTAGAGCATTTACTTATATGAGGACAGCAACTTCTTTTCTCAACAAATGCATCCCTTGTTTTTAAAGTTGTCAAACCAAAGTTATATTGATGCTTGAGGAGCTGGGTGTTTGTAAAACAATTTTCTTAAGGCCTACTGAACACTTTGTACATGGTTTTCTGCATACTCAGTTATGCAAAAGCTCTTCTTTGTGGAATAATTGCTGGACAGAACAAATAAATCTGACCAGGACAGTGTAACCAAATCTCAATCATGGGAACCCCTTCGAGATTATTATTTAAACAAACAACACCTGATTCCAAAAGAAAGAATCCTGTAAGCGATAGACCCTAGTGGTAAAGATAAAATGAGTTATACTGCCACTTTTGAAATCTGAGAGGTTTTCTGCTGCTACTAGTTACTTGTGGGTGTATTTTGTGTTTATCCCCCTCCCCTGTATTTTATTCCTGAAAGTGTTCTTGATGGACATGTATTCATTTCCTTTCAATTGTATAAAAAGTTCACTATGTGAGATTTAAAATTAATAGTCTGGTAGGAGTTCAAATAATATTTTTATAATAGGTTTATTAGTTTAATGCTTTTTTCTTTCAGTTTTAATAATGCGTCTAAGCATAGACTTCAATTTTTCTGTAAAAATTGCTTTCAAATCTGGATCAGTTTGTACATAGGTATCATTGAATAACTTGTTATGATCTTGTTTGACATTTGGGTGCATGTATGCTTAAGAATTAGTAGTGAAGTAATTTTTTTCATAGCTTTATCGAATTCATTAAAAGCATTGAATGTGCACGGAAGTGGATTTTATTACAGTACACTTCATATACTTGAATTAAGTATTCTTGTCTTAGCAGAGACCAGCATTGACACTTGACATGTTGCAAATGTTAGTGTTGGTTGTACCTTCATAGAGTGACATTCCTTTCATGTGTATTAATCCTATTGCTGTTTAGGGCAATTCCTGGGAATATATCAGAAAGCCCACATCGCTATTAGAGGAATAACAGTGTGACCTGTTACATCTTGCAGCCATGTTATATCTAATGGTAACACTTTGTTTATTTTGAAATACTGTTTCCATTTTCAGGTTTCTGCTGAGGATAAAGGCACAGGTAACAGAGAGAAAATTGTAATTACAAATGATCAGAATCGTCTTACACCTGATGATATTGAGCGGATGATTAAGGATGCTGAGAAGTTTGCTGATGATGATAAGAAATTGAAAGAACGTGTGGAAGCCCGTAATGAACTGGAATCTTATGCATATTCTCTTAAGAATCAGTTGGCAGACAAAGAGAAACTTGGCGCGAAGGTAAGGAATGTATAATTATCTGTACACTTTTAATTTCTTTAATATTTTATTTTAATCCAGTATGGATTGTAAGAATTCTGTAATATTAACTTCAATTCATGATTATTAGTACAAATAATTGAATACTTATATATAGCTGATAAAATTACTACGAAAAATACCTTACCCAAAAATTATTTGTCAAAGGACTTGGTTTCAAAGATACCTCCATTGATTGACTCACTATCCTTGAATGAGATTAAGTATAATTGATATGTGAGCACAAAGCCATTGTTTAATATCTGTTTCATTCAGAACTTTGTCATAGACATGCATAAAAATTTCAATATAAAACTGTATGAGAAGGAAGCAAATAATCCGCATTTGATAGGCTCATTGTCACATAAATGACACATGTGACAGTTGACTAACAGCACATCGATAATATACATCCCAAACATTTCAGTTTTTGTGATATAAATTGAAATTCACTAAATGTGTAACAAGTTACATTATTAGTAGGAATATTCTGTAAAAATATTACATTGAAAAGTCTTTCTAAAGTTGTCATTCTCAACTTCATATAACTTACTTTACACGAAAATGAAAATGGTGAACACGTGACAAAATTGACAAATTTAGGCAGTCACTGATTGGAAAGTTTGACTTTACCCTTAAAATACTTGTCTTCGGTAATAAAGTGTAATGTACACAGTTGACTAAACAACAAAAATTCTTGGTATGCTTTCCTTTTGAAATATAAGTGAAAATTAGGAATAAGTGTCGTAGATTTTAAACACATAAAAGAACTGTGTTATTCAAGCAAAATTGTCTGGCAACTGTTCATTGTCCCCATGTCAAATGTTTCACAGAGTCATTGTCTAAATTCAAACTTTGAGTCTGACAAAGCAGGAAATAGAGCAGTAAAACAAGGACACAATAGGTCTTCAAAAAATGCAACTTTAGAGGAGCCTGACAAGGCAACCTGCTACTATAAATTATTTGTTTAGTTTTGGAAATATAAAATTGTGGACTAAGATACTGAAATTTAACATGGTCAATTTTCTGCAGGTAAGTGATTCTGACAAGACTAAAATGGAAGAGGCAATTGATGAGAAAATTAAATGGTTAGAAGAGAACCAAGATGTGGACACGGAAGAATATAAAACACAGAAGAAAGAACTTGAAGATATTGTCCAACCCATTATTGCCAAATTGTACCAAGGTGCTGGTGGGGCTCCTCCACCAAGCAGTGCAGATGACGATGACGAGCTCAAGGATGAACTATGAGAAGACTGAATCAAGTTAATGTACAGTGAACTTTAAGAGGCTGTGCAAAATAGACCTCTCTTGAATATCCTTTATGGGTAGAGACCTCTGTAAGACCCTGCCTATGGATAGGGGTGCAAGAATTCCATTCGACATTAGTGACACAAAAGGAACTTAGTAGCGCCTGTTTGTATAAAGTGTTTGACTGAAGCATTGTGCAAGTGAAAGTTCAGAAATTTAAATATGGTCTTTGTTTTGGCCATATGTAACAGGTACTCCGTAATTTTCTTCTTCAACAGCAGTTTTTGTAATGCTGTGCATATGGTAGTGGTTTGTTCCAGTTGTGAAGTTGCATTGCAGGATGCTAATTGGGTTGAATAAGGAGATTTTTTCTTTGCGAGTTTGCATGTATTCTTCTCGAGGAAAGGGATTTGTTTTGCAATTTTATCCTTGGATATAATTTAAGTAGTTGATTTGCAGATGTTCACTTCCATTTCCAGATAGCTTATATTTGAATTTTGCATTTTTGTTATATAACTGAAAATGATTTTCTGGTCAGCATCAAATGTTGGGAAACTAATTATTCCGAAGCTTATATTTGAATTTTGCATTTTTGTTATATAACTGAAAATGATTTTCTGATCAGCATCAAATGTTGGGAAACTAATTATTCCGAAGCTTATATTTGAATTTTGCATTTTTGTTATATAACTGAAAATTATTTTCTGATCAGCATCAAATGTTGGGAAACTAATTATTCCGAAGCTTATATTTGAATTTTGCATTTTTGTTATATAACTGAAAATGATTTTCTGATCAGCATCAAATGTTGGGAAACTAATTATTCCGAAACATTCTTGCAATACAATTAAATTTTGAGCATTATATTAATTTAAATCTGCATTGAATCTTAAATGTACATTGTGTACATAAAATATGGGTGAATGTTTGTGCAGTGAACAGTTTCCTAAATAATAGAACATCTTTTACAAAATGTTGTAGGCCTACATACTTTGCATTAAATTTCGTTAGGTGACATTTTTCCGAAATCAGACTAAGATTCTGCATAAATTCCCCTGAATGTGATCTTGTGCAATGTCTTAGCAACATAATTGTTTTCATCAAACGTGATTTTGCAACATAAATTTTTTCATCAAACATGATTTTACAGTCTTGCTCTTCCTCTGATATAGAAAAAAATTTTAAAATCTTCCTGAGGTTTTATTGCACATGGTTATATCTTGGGCTTAATTCCAGAGAAGACAACAGTAATATTGTATTCAAGGGTAAAATTATTTATTTTATGTAATACTTTATAGAGCAAATAACATTTTTAGGTAATGTTTAGTTGTACAGTAATATTTATATACTTTCAGGCTGTTTCTGAATTTCTTTTGGTTGTTTGTTGTTTATTTATTCATTGTCTAAGAAATGTGGTGTTGACTCATTTTATTGGGCAGTTGATTTGTCTGATGAACTGATTTTGTCACAAGAATGACTGAGTAGATGTACAAATTGTATGTGTGCATGTATGTTGAATTAAAATTCATTTTTCAGATTTATTTTTTTTTAATCTTAATGTGATTTCATTCTGCAGAAAAACACTGAGAACATTTAAATCTCTCTAAAATAAAGTATAAATCTTTTCATCGTAATAGAAGATTGCAGTTCTGTAAATAATTAAATATATACTCTAGGATGAACATAGGGGACAGAAGTTACAAAATAGACCATTTTTTGTCTATATTGGTTTCTTTCTTTCTGCAGAATGATTACCAATCCCAGTCCATGTAAATACATACACAATTTTTTTTATACAGATTTAACTTTGTACACAAGTTTACATGATTTTTCTGCAATTGAGATGTTTTAACTTTTCAAGACACTCCAGAGATGTTTTGCTTTGAGAAGCATTTTTTATGAGTATGGTGTTGCATCACACATTTTCTACATCTAATTTGATTAGAGGACCATCTGGTTTTGATTACTGGGTCTTTTGGACCTAGTCATGAGGACTTACATGGCAGATCCATCGACCACTGCCCAATTCACAAACTGGGATCACTTCCCTGGTAGATACAGCATCTCCTCTAATGAGTATAGGATAAGTGGGACCGTCTATTTGCTTATCATATAATATATATAGTGTTATTAACTATATTACATTTTATTGATTAACGTTTTTGGCATATGCCATCATCAGATCATAAGAAACTATCACTTTATACATGCTTAATATTGGTGCAACATAGGTTAAATGCAGTATATTCAAATAACAATCATGGTTACACTTAGCTATATAGGCGATGCTTGTTGGTTGGATATGTCCTAATTCTGCTGTTAGATTGGACAATGTGCGAATATCATAATACCATAATATGTTGTTATTTTCTAATGCCAGGCATTTGACAAAGCCATTTGACCTCTTGCACTCCAATATTTTTCAAAGATATTATCATGACCATAGACAAATAAATAGAAAGACCCCCAACTCAATGCATTACCTTCGACACGCTATTGACGCGACGTCGAGACACTTGGCGGCAGAACATCGGAACTACATCTCGTTACACATAGCGGCAGAATGCGGAACTACATCTCTTGTTACACGGCCCGATCGGTATTACAGGTATCCGTTATGCCAGCATTAGAGCACGATCGGTACTGCAGATACCTATTATACCAGCACATACTGGTATTTTTCATATCGCCAAAGGAGTATGTAATGGTTTATCAGTTTAAATAACATGTTTAACCACAATATTTATATCACATTTTTGTTTTAACATGTGAATATAAATATAATGGTTGAACATGAAACTGAAAACCATTAACACACTCCCTCTTTTAACAGTCATTTAACCCTTTTATTAAATTAATTTATAAAATTTGACTAATAAAAGTTTTTGCATCTTCTAGATCAAATATGTAATTGAGATACAGGATGCGAATAGGATAGGATACTTCTCTCCAAAACACCTTAAGCACTATTTTTAAATAATGTTATGTATCATGTATTGGAAGATAAAAACAAAGATTGACTTTGGAATATTGACTTCGAAGTTATTATTGGTCAGTTATATAATTATAATTCGCTCTTAATTTTTTTATGTCAAACATTAGCTTGAAAATAGTCATAAGATGTTTTGCTGTGACATAGTACAATGCACGTTCATAAAACACCACTTTATTTGTTTTACACCGTCAGAGCCGAACATCTATTCTTAAAAGTAACTGCCATTAGTTTAATATATGGATATTAAAAATCTAAGTAATCAATAATCACCACTGATAAAGAATACAAAGGAAATTATTTGTCTACAACAGACATAAAATTAACTTAGACTTTTAATAAAAACACCATTAAGAAATACAAGTAAAAAAATTATTTTTCATTCTCTGATGTATAGTTGATTCAAAACACTGAACATATTAGAAAAAGTGCAATACAATTTATTAGAGATAAGTCTATACTTCGCAACATTTCCTAATTTTGAGCTTTGATACTGAGTGTTTGATTTGGTTGTGGCCCTATTGCTCAAAATATGTTGTATTCTAATGCCAGGGGTTTGACAAAGTCATTTGACTTCTTGCACTCCAATATTTTTCGAAAATATCATGGCCTGTTGCCAATCTAAATGCAGCTACAGACTATTTTCGTGGTAAATCGGGAATTAACTGTGGATTATGATGCAGAGAGTTCCATTTTTTCCCTTGAGATTTGTGTTATCAAATTTTGTTTGTTGAAGTCTAAGTATGTAGATTTAATAAATCTTTTCACAGAGTAATACATAGATTTAGTAACAGGTCTGTAAGTAGCAGTGCTGCCCTTCTTTGCTAAGGCATCAGCATTCTCATTTCCCAGGATTCCACAATGGGATGGTATCCACTGGAATACAATTCTTTTATTGAGTGATATTAATTGAGAGAGCATTTTAGTTATTTCTGCTGTTTGAGATGAAAGTATGTATTTAGAGACTATTGATAGAATAGCTGCTTTGGAGTCTGACAATATAACTGCATTCTTAAATTTATTGATGTGGCGTGGAAGATTCCCGAGACTTTCACTTATTACAATGATTTCTCCGTCAAAACTTGTTGTTCCATATCCAAGAGATCTATAAAGTGAGAAGAGACAAAATATTGTACCATATTTACTCTCTTCTTAGCTTATGTTATACAACAAGCATTCCATTATAAAAAATTTAGTTGCTTCTGTACCATTAAAGTAGTCCCGCCCAGAAATCCGATTGGGAGACTATTTTGCTGCATAGAATTGGAATATATCAGTCTCCTAACTGTCCATTGTGCTACTCAAACCAAGAAATGGATTCGGAACACCTCAAAATCTGTGCTTCAGTGGCTGACCATGACAATAATTTTGAAAAATACTGGAGTGCAAGAGGTCAAATGACTTTATTGTCAAATGCCTGGCATTAGAAAACATCAACATATTTACTCTGGTCATGATAATACCTTTGAAAAATATTGGAGTGCAAGAGGTCAAATGACTTTATTGTCAAATACCTGACATTAGAAAACAACAACATATTTACTCACTAAAAATTCTAAATAATGCACCCAAATCTCACCAGTTGCAGAAGCTGCAGATTTGTATCGCTGCCACTGGACTCCCTCCTATGCCCTATAGATGACACAACTGAAATGCTCAATGTACTAGTAATTATTATTTGTATTTATATTACTATGTAATGTTAACTTAGGTTCTTAAAGATCGTTAGATTTATCATTGCCCTATATATTACAAAAATTATATTGCTCATAATGTAGAAGTTAAGTACTCTACTTTTTTTTTCAGATGAATGAATGAATTCCCCTTATTTTCCTTCAATTAACTGAAGAAATCAACACATTAAACGAAATGAGATAACAATAATAATAATAATTCATTCTAGTACCGAGGTCATGGAAAGCATGGGGCTCTACCTCCATGCCTCCCAAATGCCTTCTTGGCATGTTACGGGGATACCTTTACCTTTTACCTTTAATAATAATAATAATAATAATGATGAATGAAGTCCATTACCATACACTTGTCAACAAAATTAAACACAATTTTGTTAAAAGATAAAGACAATGAATGAATCACTCAATGAAAGAGAATACAGGTTCAAATTGTTGCCACAGTGAAGTGCTATGAATGAAACAATTATGTTAGGTGGTGAAAAAGGTTAATGTAAGTAGGCTGGTGATGAAGTGGGTCGTAGTTCTTGAGTGGGATACCAAGCATCCCTTGATGGAATGGCCCCTCTTAGGGCCTGTACTACGACTCTCGGATAAAGTTCTAGTTTAAACTTATCCGGCAGATGGCATATTTATCCGGAAGTTGGGTTGTAATTGCGTACTACGACTTTTGGTTATGTGCAATCTGGAGGCTAAACTTCCAGATTAGCAATCCGGAAGACAGAGTGACAGATAGGCGTTATCGGGAGGTTGGAACTCGGTATTGAAATCAAGATGGCTGCACGTCGTACAGCTGGTGATTTGAAGGATCGATTTAATTTTGATACTGATTCTGATGATGAGTTCTGGAGCAGATGCTTCGTTATATCAGAACAGTAAAACGAATTAAGCTCCGTCCAAATAATTTTGAAGAGTGGAATGACGAGAAAGTTTTGAGACGGTTTCAAATAACGAAACCTACTACATGTAATCAATGATCAACTGAAACAAGACACAGATCGTAAGTACACAGTTAATAATAAGCTACACTATTTCGGTAGGTATTACATCAATATTTTGTATATAATAGCACTATAATAATTATTTTGAAGTACACTAACCTGTAATAGGCGTACAGTAGAAGTGAGGTTAGAATGTTGCTTCATTCAGGTGTTCTGTTGTCCTTACAAGGTATTAAGGTGATTGATATAATAATATAGGGCAACCTACAATAAGTTTCAAAATACTTTTATATAAAAAAATAATAATAACCGTATATAATATATCAAAATCCTTTATATGGTAAACTGTAATTTCTTCACAATTGCGTTACCACTTTAAGATACAAATGTATTCACATATTTGGCTTCTAGTCAAGTCATATGTACCGTAAACGAAAGAAAAATTGAGAGCCGACACCAATTTCCCAAATAAAGGTGGAAAGTTGCTGTGAAAGTGGAGTGCGGTGGAGAGGTACGGGTAGGCGGGATCGCTTTATCAAGATAGAAGGGGTAGGCGGCAGGGAAGGGCAGCACATTCATTTCATTACTGTGTTTCCTTACTAATTAAAGGGAAAAGACAAGTTTTCGTAAGATCGAGTTAGTGACAGGTTAGGTTAGTATGATTTGCATATATTTACAATTGTCTAAAAAAAAAAAAAAAAAGTCAAAACTACATCCAAACCTCTTTCTTCCAGGCTATCCTGTAGGGAGTCCTTGCCATCTTTTGGTAACGCTATTGTAAAGATTTACCGGTAAAGGTGTAACCAAATCTCATTGTTTGTACATTTTTTCCAGAAATAATGCCTTACCTCTAATGGACCAATTACTACTGGTATTGAGATTCTATGCCACTGGGAGAACATTGACAACAGTAGGAGATTTTTGTGGGGTCCACGAAGTTACAGCAGGAACTGTTGTCAATCGAGCTAGTGCTGCACTTGCTGCTTGGTTTAATTGAAGTGATGACTTTTAATGCTTCATTGGGAGTAGTTTTATTTTCTCCAGTAATTAAGTGCAAGGCTTGTTGTTTTTTCCGAGGGATTCTGTCTCTCTTTTTGATGCTGTTACGAATACTTCTGAATAGTATTTTGATACAGGTTTTATGTACATATTATAGGTCATGATTAAAGTTTTCCTAGAACTGTTTCATTTTGTGTCTGCTAGTTGTTTAGTCAACTCTCCGAAGATAGATTGGAATACCAATAAGGCATTACTCATGAGACAACTGTCAGGAGATAATGTGGTAGGGTGGCAAGTTCCCTCCTCCTTCCTTGCATATATCGCTCACCAGTAGGAGTAGGCCTAACATATTTCACTAATCAGACTTAAGATATGCTTGCCATATATTATTATTTAACAAACTGTAACAGTTTATTGAATTTTAGACATGACAGTTTTTCTTCATTTCCTGAAAGTTTTGGAATTGGCATTTATGTTTTGCAAGGGAGCTGTTTCATTCACGCTAGGCCTAATGATTTCTGTATGCAAACATATTCATATCGTTACTTTTTAAATATATTTTATTGCTTGGATCCCTCACAGTGATCTCTTAACAGGCTAATGCACTGTATCTGCAATTCAAATTTATTTTACATAAGCAAAATATGGTAAAACAACATTTTTCAAGAGGCACATTAATTAAAGCGTCGGCTGGAACAACGTTATAAGTTACATTTGGTAAAATTTACAGGAGCTGCAAAAATGTGTATGCGTACAACTTTGTTCTTATGAGGGTAGCAAACTTTTGAGTGGACAAATTTCACGTACTGCATTGATGGACAGTTGCAAGCCAAGGAGTATAGCAAGGTAACATGACATAGCCCTACAACATTATTACACGGAAACATACTGAATGAAAATTTTGTAACTTACAATGTTGTTCCAGCTGACGCTTCAATTGTATTCAGGTACTCTGTGAATGTGTACTTAAAAAATGAGAGATGGACTACAGCTGCAATTAAATTTAAAATTTATTTATTTATTTTGTGTAAACAAAATACGACATTTTTCAGGAGACACAATAAGCATAATCATTTATTACATCCACTGTCTCATTATATATGCTGTGGTACATGTCATATTTACAAATTAATAATATGCAGGCTAATACATAAGAGTACATAGTAACTGTAATTAAACACAACACAAATACATATGCAAATACACAAAACTTGGAAAACTGTGGCAGAGCCAACTTCAGCTATAAGCCCCATTTGTTAGAGATCTGCACGGGCCATAATTCTTAGGCCCGGCCCATCTCGGCCTGATCTGAACCAAGACCCGAACCCAACCAGAAACCTTAGATTAGCTTATAATTATCACCTGACTCGAACCTAATCCTGAAGACTAGCAGATAAAGCAGAGACCATAGGGATCAAGAACAGCTGCAAGAGATTATCACTCCATTAGAAGGATGAGAAGAAGTAATCTCCCAGTCATCCAGGTCAAACAAATCTGGTCAACAAAATTAAACATATATTTTGTTAAAACATAAAGAATGGGTGATTATTGTAGCATTTACTTTCTGCCACTAATTGAAGATGTCCTTGTAGATGGACCACCCATTAAAGAGGAGGAAAAAGTAATGTAAAAACTCCAAATGTTACTTTTGATATTCCAAACCCAATCTCTTTCCAAACATGAGGACATGACTTACTTTTATTTCAAATCATTCTTTGTTATAATGTTAGCATCCAACTTTCAACTAATGTATTTTTTAAAGAAATCACTGTAATAGTACTGAAGTTCATGCATTTGTAACATCTCAAGTATAATTAAGTCAACATTAAACTTACAGTTCACAGATGGGGAAAGATTTTTCAATGTGGCTAATGCATTCCTCAGAGGCTTGCTTTTTTTTTTTTTTTTTTTTTTTTTTTTTTTTTTTTTTTTTTTTTTTTTTAAGCATCCTTGGGGTGTAACTCGATCAGCTATTATCCCATTATCAGCTGAAATATTTAAGAGAGGGATATATGCTTATATTCAGACCTTTCTGGGTTTAGCCTACACTACCTACACTGAATAAACCAGTAATTTCACTTAAAACTTACTTTCATTACACTGTGTAGACACCCGTACAGTGGAAGACCTTCATCTGCTGCACCAGCTAACTCTGTAATATTTTAAGAGTAGAATTAATTCTTAAGATATTTAATTGTGGAGAAAGATGATGATTTATCATAAATGTGTGGACACTTCAAAGTCAGCAGCTGTTACAGTATTGTATTTTCTAACGTGCTATTAATCCAAACTCATTTTTAACAATAAGAAAGTAAAGCTGCAATAAAAAAGAGAGAGAAAAAACCAAGCAAACAGTTCTATTGTAAATAGAGTGTAGTCAGTTTGTTTTATCTCATGAAAAGATATTTTTCAGTTTTTCTGTACACAAGAAATCATTCACAAGTTTCAAAGTGAGAATCCTCACAGTAAAATTGAAATATAACTTAACATAATGTGGCCTAATCTGATTACAAACCCATTACAGAGAAATCTCAAAATAAATTCTTCAGTTTAGTGTACTTTCTATTTTTAGGCCTACATTTATAAATTTCAAATTCCCATTCAAATCCCACATAATATTATAATACAATGATGTTTACTTTTTATGACATCCATTTCTTGTGACCATTTCATCATTATGTAAATATATATTTTAACATTTTTTTTTTTTTTTTTTTTTTTTTTTTAACTTTTGCCTTTAATTTATCTACTGCTTGCTGCAGATTTCATATAGTATGTGTGTTAGTTTTATTTTCAACATGTTGGCTGAAAATATGTTTACATGTTACAGCTATTTCAGATTGGAAAAGTAAGCATCACACGTAGAATGTGAAAGAACGTTTTGTAGTATAAATCAAATTACCTGGAGATATTGTTGGGATGTCCAGTTTCACTTCAAAAACTAAAGAATTGCACTGTGAACCTGAATGGTACTGTAAATAAAAAAGAAATAATAGTATTATAATGTAATACCGACATTAAATTAAATTTGTATAACAATTTTCAAGAATCTAATATTTTTTTATCTCTAAAGCTCATCATCTCCTTCTTCTGACTCTTAATTCCTTACACACTAACCTCATTCGTGTTATTAGCTGCACTGGTATCAGTGGAACTTGGTTTAGTTACTACTTCGGCTGTAACAAAAGTAAGTAAATAAATAAACGAGTGAATGAATAAATAAATAAATAAAAAGAATTCAAACTTATGTTATACAATTTCCTCTGCTTATTATTTAATAATTGTATAACTTAACATATAAATGAACTTATGCATTGAATATGAATCAAAATCACTGAGAAATCACTCACTTGATAGGAGAATTAAATCACTTACCATGGCTAAGTTTGGATTTGGTTTTGCTTCAGTTGGAGGGGCTCCAATTGTTTGTAGCCTGCATTGTCTCTCTGCAGCAGCAATTTTATTTGTGTTCTTTTCCAAGAATTCAAATTTGCTTCTCAGCTGTTTTCAGGTCCTTGTATTTGTGCTGATGTTACTATATTCTCCCCATGCTTCATTCCATATTACTAAAAAGGAAGTAAAACTAGGTTAATTCCATATGCAACCTACAACATTAGGAAATATACTGTATTTCTCTTTTTCCCTTATCTAAGTTTCTATACCTAAATAAGCATAAGCTTTTAATGGATGATTGTCAGTACAATATCAAATATATGACTATACTGTACATAGAAACTTTGGAAAAAAACTTAATATCTGCTGTTTCTGTGTTATTTTACGAGGTGTCGAATGTGCATTACAAACAGATAGGCCTGTTGCATTTTAGTGGAAACGTCTCTCCACCTCATGCTCTTCTTTTAAAAAATAATGTTAGGCCCTATCTGTGATCGAATGGTATTATGGCCCTAATACAAAATATTATTTATTAACAGTAAAATACGTAGGCCTAACATACTGAAATATTGGTAATTTGCTAGGAACAGTGTACCTTGCTGTACTAATGTTAGTTAGAAATCCCAGGCCAAAGACATCATTCATTATTATCAGTATCAGTGAACTTTTCTTTTTTAAACGAGTTATTGTGCCTTCGACCCATGATTTGAAGCCGTGAAGTACACTATTTCTAAAAAATTACCGAAATAGGTCCTATTCACTAATGTAGGCTATACAACAAACTGAAAGCACACTTAATATTAATTACAATACAAAAATAATTGCCACCTACACTTCTTGTGCAGTTACACATGAATAAAACAATGATTATGGAGAAAAATGCACTTTAGCTGGAACCCGCACCCGTCCTCTTTAGGCCTACTAATTAAAACCAAAATACTATCATATGGTAGGAATTATTACTATTCGAAAAGAAACATAACCTTTAAAATCTTACCTTTTGCTTCCATGTAAAGTTTCTTCATACAGTATGTGTAATTTTCTGTTCTTCACTCTGTTATTTTTTGGCTGGAGCTTCAGTATTATAATAAATAATAACAATAATGCTTATAATAAAACC
Source organism: Periplaneta americana (assembly GCF_040183065.1). Lineage (NCBI taxonomy): Eukaryota > Metazoa > Arthropoda > Insecta > Blattodea > Blattidae > Periplaneta > Periplaneta americana. Next base: position 113,150,661 of record NC_091124.1, read on the forward strand.
CCAAAATAAATAGTACCATATAAACACGGAACATAAACATGAAATACGCGGGGAGAGGTATACCAACGCAATAAATTTCACTACATTTTCAGTAACTTCATTGCCAACGTAATAAAAATGTTACTATATCTTCCGGATAACAATCCTGCAGTTAAAATCCGCTGGTAGTACAGAACAAAATATTTAACTTCCAGATTGCTAAACTGGAGTATACGAATCTGGAGCTGTAACAGGCGATCGTAGTACAGGCCCTTAGTAAGTTATATCTGAAGTCACCGTTAAACTGATTACTGCGAAAATGGCTTTCACATATATAGGCCCTTCTGTAAGGATGAGGATTTTCTGCCACAGCTGCCCACATGTGGTACCTGTTACAATCAAAATTCTATTATTATCAACCAGGGTTGGTATTAATTTAAATTAATGATTTAATCATGATGTAAATAAAATAATTTTCATTTTATTTACATCAAATAATTGTTACTACTTAAATCACAGATTAAAATTATATGCACCTAACATGATTAAGATTAGAAATTAACTTCCTGAAAAAATATATATATATAAACGTTTTTACATATGACTGTTCTGCTGCTTCTTAAAACTATTAGCAATGTATATGAGTAGCAAACTTGCATCTCTGCAATGAACAAAATATTTTCTATGGTGAAATATATTTTTTTTTCCTATGAATTCATATAAAATTTCACCACAGAAAAATCTTTGTTTATTACAGACATATAATTCTAGCATTTTCTGAAGAAATGGACAGGTTTTGAACGTTTGCTTCTCATATGTCTTTTCCCAACTCCTAATTAAGGAGCAACAGAACACATGGTACAGGTAGTCAAGTAGAGCCTACTTTCGGAATCACCAACTAATTAAAAACACAGTATGATGCTGAGGATTGAAATGAATAGTTGTAGCTCATAACAATATTCAAAGAAAAAGTTGCACAATGCCAAATGGACTACGTATTTATTCTGAAAACACACAATGCTAAGCTCTTCTGATAAATTTATTTGTAAATATTAAGCTCCCTAAATACTTTAATTCTTTTCTAATGAATAACAAACTGAGCATAATATCTTGCCTAAGTCTAAGCTAATTATTATTATCATTAAGTGCAGGTTATTAGTGCTGTAACTCTTCATGTATTAATAATGAGGCCTATGTGTAAACATAGTAAATTATTTTTGAAGCGCTGTTCTTAATTACTTAAAATAACACATTAACAAAATATATAATTATATAGGAACTAATGCACAAATTAAGTTTAAATGAATTACAAAAGAAGGCAAAAACTCATTTTAATAAACAAATATGAATTTGACAAATAATTCTCACTTAAATTTAAAAATCACTACAGTTTACCAATCCTGACTATTTACTGATGATATATAAGGATATCTTTGCATTGAGCTTATGCCAATGCCATTGCTTACCTTTTAAGCTGTGCTGCATTACAGGAATAACCAGATCTTCTCATTGCTATCCGATTTCTGACAGTACACTGCAGCACATTCACAGTGTAAAACTCCGCCATTTGTCTTTCTATTAACCGAAACAAACCAGCAGTAGCCTAGTATCATATAATGCATTAATAACACTACATTTCATAGAACAATTGAAGGATTGCAGTATAATCAACGTTTGTGAAATATTCCTGGAAGAATTCTATCCACGAGTCTATAAAAATAATAAATATCTCCGGCAATTTAACTCTTTTTATTTTATCAAAATTATTCCAGTAAAGGTACTACTGTTAACTGTAAAGTCAAATTTCTAAAAATATGTCTTTTCGGGAACAACACTTCTTTACTATTGCGTTACCAAGCTAAGGTACCCCGCCATCCTTTGGTAACGCAACTGTAAAGAATTACACCGGGAACAACATATTTAGTCATATCAGATTCTGTCCCACGAATTTTAAGATGTCTGACCAACTTAACTTAGCTATATACAAAAATAAGATGTTCGTTCATACCCAAAGTGTATATTAACTCTGTTAGCTTGCCTTTAAAGCTCTTGGTGTAATTGCAGTTAGGCCTAATACACTGTTGTAATTCAACACAGAAGTCAGTTCATCATGTGGTAGTGGTAGAAGGAAGGTAATCGCGTTCTGAAGTTCATCCCTGAAAACAATTACTGATCTCAGTTTAATAAACGTTTAAGATATGATGGAAGAATTCAGTTTAAATTAGAAAACATGACGGTGCAGTTAAGCTGCATCTACACGGTTCAGTTTTTCATGCTCGTACACACGCAGTCTGGGAAGAATATTGAAAGAATCAAGTTTAAAGCGCATGTTGAATTAAGATACATTAAGATTTTCTATCTACAAGGTACGCCATATTAATATTAAAATACCGAAATACCATATGGAGTAAAAACCGATTATAGTTTCACTGACCAAGTTCTGCAGCAGCGAAAGCTAAAATAATATATTATCCTGCACATTGTGTGCACTTCCGTTATTATTAAATATCAATCTTGCAGGCATTGCTTGAATGTGTGACGTTGTAAGATAAGTTGAACCGTGTAGATGTAATCTCAAACATATTTCTTTCTTACCTTTAACGTTGCGAATTATTTCTTGTTGCAGGAAAGCACCAGTAACTTCTCAATTAACTCGATCTGTTCAAATTTCTTCCTTAAGCAGCCATGTTCGTCCAGTCCATAATTTATACAAGATTTAAACTGAATAGGAATGCCAACATCCAACAATTGCTCAACTGAACAAATGAGGTTACTAGGTCATACACAGTACACTAATATGGCTACTTTGTCCTCGAATGAAAGTGCAAATTAGCTATATAGTAATAGTAATAATAATCCGAATATTATAAAACTGTCATATTGGCAAAACTTACAACAAAAGAACTTTCGAAACCAAAGAGTTTTGTACTGCTAATTTTACAAACTCTGTGATCGAAATACAGCCAGCGCTGTCCTGACCACATGCGGCAAACTATGGAACATCTATGAGCATCCAACATCTATCATTTGAGTTACACCCCCCTGATCATGACCAGCCACTGAAGCACAATATGTTAAAATTGAATACAAGAACAAGAATTGAATAAAACTATAAAAAACATTGACATGATATAAATTCTTTGGAGGGAAGATATCATTTTCCGTGGTTCACTTTTATGCGTATATTGTAACCTAGATCATATATAAAACAGATTGACCAAGCTTATATTAAATTTAGACGCAACTGGAAAATAACGGACGCTATGCGTCGCTAGTGTCGAGAAATGAGCTTGCAATAACAAACACTAGATGGCAGAGTACCTGAATAGTACATAGAGTAATACGACTGTGGGATGACTTTTTTACGTCATGCCACCTCCAAATTTCTTTCTCATTGTAATGTGAGGTTATGTTACAATAAGACTTCGATGTGTCGCTAAATTGTAGTATACAGAAGCTTGTTTTACCCAAATTCATCAACACACATAGATGACATTTTGGTACATGGCTTATATAATGTTGTTTGCGTTCAATATATAATCTGTCATCATTTGATGTACGAAATCTAATTGTTTTTAATTTTCAGTATACAATACCTCCCTAGCAACAATTATCACAAAATACTAAAAAGAGCAGATTTGCCTGCGTTTGTTGAATGCACATCATGATGCTCACGAAAAGGCACTAATTTATTTTGTGTGAACAAGATTACAATTTTTGAATATGAAGGAAAAGCAGGTATCCCTCTTCTGAAATTTATCCGAAAGGGGAAGAATTACAACTCCCTCCCCCCAAACATGTTTCCTCTTTTCTAGGCCTATATGTTTTCATTTTACAGGTGTATTATATGATGCGATATGGAAGCAGATAAATAATAACTCTACGTTTCTCGTCCACATTAAATTCAACGTGTTCATAACGTAGACCTGATATATTGCTTCATGTAGGCTACACAGCTGGCAGTGTTCTTTTTACGAATAAGCGGTCGTACTAATCATTTTCTTTTCATCTGAACTATTGCTAGAATATGCGTTTGCGTTTTTATTTCCTCTGTATGTTGTTAAATAACTACTGAACATCGTCTTTGGTTAACAAATTGTTCTAGTATTCGTTTTATATCAGTCTTACGGTATTGAATTATGTCCATAACGTGGGCGAGATATTATCAGGCTGGAAAATTCGCTCAGAATGCATTTTTTTTTTTACACAATTTTCTAATTTTTGAGCAGATTTACGATACCCTGTGCGGTTTCTCTGCCAATGCAGAGTTAATTGCAATATACGGTAATTCTGTTATTTTCCTGACACTTTTATATCCGTTCTCAAACGTACTGATTTAGATTCTTTACCCTACTGTAGGTATTTTGCTCTCTACAAATCATCGTTAGTCAAATGAAATAGCCTATAATAGTTGTTTGCAACGAATTAGTAGACAACCTCAATCCCTCCTGACCGCCTCCCTTACGAATTTCTTTCTCACTTTAATCAAATTTACTTTATACTCGTCCTTAAATTACTGAAACTAGTGCTGTGGTAGTTATGGTGATTTCTGAAGTGAAAATCGTTCAATTTATAAGGGTGAAATCAAAAATAACTTTTGTAGCCTTTCCTTGTCCTTAATTGGAAATTTGAGTAACTTCATATGACGACAATATTTCTTCCTTCTTCTACAGTTAACATAATCGCAGATGGGCATTTCTAAATGAAGTTTGTTACACAGAAACCTTTGAGACAATATTGACACTTGAAGTTCTTTATATAGTTCATCTATAAGAGTTAAATTAGCGCTGAGGTAGTTTCCTTCATACTCAGCTTATTCACCTTACATACATGAGTCTGCAACAGGTTAGGTTTGGTGAGTGCTGTCATGGTAATTTTTTTCTTGGCCATACACCCCACCCCTTGTTTTCTCCCTTGAAATATATTTTACTCTCCTCTCTCTATTTCTCCAATTGTCATTTAATTATTTTTTTTAATATTAAAGAAGAAGTAAAGAAATTGTTTTGCTTTACAATTTAATTGTACAAGTTTGATTTAAGGAATACACAATGTAGCACCACCATAGATGCACACTTGTCTCGATGAATCTTGGAGTGTATATTTGCAGCACTTCTTGTTTTTCAACCATTATTTTATATGATTCTGGATTCCAGTGCTGAAGAGGTGGATAATTTTTGTTTATGAACATCAAACAAAATAGGCGGTAGGTACAGTAGAAACAGGAAGAGATGATCTAAGATCTGTATAGATCTCCACGTACAAAACTTAGGCACTCATATACCGAATGGCTCTTTACAGACAAAATTTTCATTTCCCCATACGATTAATTAAAAAAAATTGTAGGTTCCATACGATATATGGCCTCGTGTGGCCTCCATGACAGCACTGGGGTCAGTTAGTTTAGGCACTTTTACACCTTGCATATACAATCAAATGCATCTCCACAAAAAAATTCCTTATAAATTGAACGGTTTTCACTTCAGAAAGCACAGGAACCGCTTCACCCAGGTAAGTAGTTAGCAGTTAATCATTTCAAAGCTCTTGTTATATTATGAAATAGCATCACACAATGCTGCCAAAATAAATGTTCCCAGTGTTAAAATTACAGAGTGTAAATTTCGCTTAGGACAGTTTTTGCTCTGGAAAATTAAAGGAAACAAACAGTATATCAAATCAGCAGCTGAGACACAAAGCACCTGAAATTCGAAAGTGGTTAAAAATGTTTATATTTCGTTCTTTCTTATTTACCAGCAACAGAAGTATCGGTATCAGATTTTTTGCAGAGCTAATATCAGAGGCCCCTCCTATTAGAGAATGTTTTGAATATTATTATATTCTGGAAAACTACATTGGCACATCAACCTCCCCTCCCCCCGCCTGAATTCTGGGCTGAAGCACGAAAATTTCGAAATATACAAACTACAGATGCGGCAGAATATTACCACAATGGTCTTCAGCAAGAATTTTGTAAGACATATCCAAATATCTTCATGGTCATTATATGTATTAAAATAAAATATATACTACATGTGAAGTACCTACTAAAAATGAGAGAAATAGAAATGGGAAGGACAATAAAAAAAGTGGAATGGACAAACACTAAGAAACTATTCATCTTGAATCAGTATGAACAATAGGACACTTTCTTTTTTTTGGTGTTAGTGGTATAGAATATGAAATTAAGTTGCATCAATAAGTTTTTCGAGTTTAGCATTACTTTAAGTATTTATTGTCCCCTTGTTGGAAAGATGGAATTACTTTGTTTGAAACTTGAAATTTTATTGTACCTTAACTCAATTTATTAAGGTACAATAAAATTCAAAATAATAACTGCAGGCCATTTTAAAATAAATCTGTTGGATGTAAATTATTTCTTAATTTATTAGGACCATAAAGGTATTGTTACAAGCGATAGATTGAATCATTTTTATCTTAATAATTTAATGTAGGATGATTATTTCGGGAATTGTTATGCTCTAAATTGTGAGGATATTTTAATGCTTTTTTAAAATATAAATTTGGAATATGTTTCCAGTTAGTAAAGAGTAATTCAGAGAGACAGAGGTCTCAAGCATATTTATTGACACATGCCAGAATTATTAAATATGAAAAAAAGAGTTCTTGCACTAACATACTGTTTATAAAGTAACCAAATCTTAAGAAATACAGTATATGTACTGGTATTCTATATAAAGGCATAGGAGTGAATATAAATCTGTTTTAAGGAATTCCTATTTAATATTCCTGCTATAGGAACATGACAAAATAAATACAACGCAGCATGGAAGCTAATTCAACTCTTATCGAGTATTGTTGATGAGATGTGTTATGAAGGTAGACCGAATCATTCAATATAAATGTATAAATAGGACGAATAATAATAGATTAATTTCAGTGTATGTAGTATCAAAACTGAAAGCGGTAACTAGTCTATGAATGATGTCTTAACAAGTATAAATAAAATGGACTCTTGACAAGAGACACACATTTGGCTTCAGTAATAACTAGGACTTCAAGGAATTTATGGTAGCTCACCTGTCAGGCAAAACTCTGAATAGTCAGCATTGTCGAACTATAGAAGCGCGATTAAAAAGTATTTTTTTCCCCACCCATTACATATGATTGCTTTTTTCAAGTCCCAGTAATAACATTATTAAATTAATTATCCCACATATTTGGGTGGTGCCTTTCTTTGTTTCTGACATAATTTATGAGAGTCTCTCTTTTACACTTCAATAGAGAAATACAACTTTCAGTGGACAATGAACGTGTAACTCTAATGGAACTCTAAGAACCACAGCATTAATGTTTTCTTCTTTTCTTTCATGCCCTTTAGTTTTTGTTGCAGATAATATCATGCTATTGGATAATTATACATGCACCTTTCTAATAAAATTGGCATATATTTCACTGGTCTCAGAAGTAAAATTAAATGTATAATAGCTTCTCGGTGCAAAATATTTACTGGCAATTATTGTAGGATTTGAATAGAAATGTCACTTCTCAGGCAAGGTTATTCGTGGATGACTGTATAATATACAGAAAAAATTAGTGATAAATCTTATATCACCGCCTTGCAAAACTAGCTTGACATTATTGAAAACTGGACTACAACAAATAAAATTAAAATCAATGTGAGCAAAAGTAAATCAATATGTATCCTTCTGTAAAACACAAAATTAAATTCGTCTCATATACCAATTAAATGGATCACCAGTGTCACAAGTAAACACTTACGTACTGTATATATTTTAGTAACAAACTGGTTGAAATAAGTCACTAATATTACAAGGATAGCCTGGAAAACACTACATTTCTTTATGCGTATTCTTAAGAAAGCTAACCGAAAGTCAAAAGAATTAATGTACATAACCCATGTTCGGTCCACTGCTGTGGAGTAATGGTAGGCACATCTGACCGTCAAAAGAGTGGGCCCGGGTTCAAATCCTGATTGGGGCAAGTTATCTGTTTGAGGTTTTTTCCGAGGTTTTCCCCAATTGTAAGGTGAATGTCATGTAATCTATGGAGAATCCTCAACCTCATCTCGCCAAATATCATTTCACTATCATCAATTCCATCGAGGCTAAATAACCTAGTAGTTAAATAATCAATTTAAAAAAAGACGTCAGATAAGCAGAGGAAGTTACAAAAGCTTGTAGTGGCGAAGAATTTAAAGCGTCTGTGTTGTTAAAAAAAGAGAAGTACTACAAATGGCCTATATTGATGTATTTGTTACGTGACATTACACAGGAGATATCACCACATATAGTTGTAAACAACCGTGGATATTTTAAATCTGAAAGTGTACTTTAGTGTAATTTTTTTTATTGGGTTATTTTACGACGCTGTATCAACATCTAAATTATTTAGCGTCTGAATGATATGAAGGTGATAATGCCGGTGAAATGAGTCCGGGGTCCAGCACCGAAAGTTACCCAGCATTTGCTCGTATTGGGTTGAGGGAAAACCCCGGAAAAAACCTCAACCAGGTAACTTGCCCCGACCGGGATTCGAACCCGGGCCACCTGGTTTTCGCAGTCAGACGCACTGACCGTTACTCCACAGGTGTGGACACTTTAGTGTAATCAAGTGTTGCTTTGTATAATAAGAACTGTAGGCACAGTGTATACGGTAAATCTCTATATGCATTTGAAAAGATTAGTAATCAACTTGACAGAAATGTTCGTGTGTCACAATATAATTTGTAATATTTTATTTGTTAATGGCACTGTTATTTTTATTAAAGTATGCGATTTAGTAGTTACATGTACTTCACAAATGTCTCAATTGTTTCAAAAACAACTAAATGCATTTATGACATTTGGCACAATAATATGAACATTTTCCATTTTGGTAATAAATTAAGTGGCAAGAAAATGTTCATGTGTCACACCATATAATATTTAATATTTTTTACATTATTAATTATTCCTTTTCATTATGATTTTCTGTTTATATTTTGGAATGCTTACGTTAAAAAACAGTGATGTATCTTTCATGAACTCCTAAGTATTTGATTAAGTATCATGTGAAGATCATAGTTACTTCGAAAATGTTACGTGTGTGACTATGGAATGACCCATCAGTATTGTTAGTATTGTTACAAATTACAAAACCTGAAACTGTTAGAATGGGATCAGGAGTAGTGACAAAAAATGTAATGTTGTAGGCCTACATCAACATGACTATTTTAATCCAGTTTCTAATAGTTTTTAAGGTTTGAAGGCCTTTTGAGGTAAACAGTATTGAACATGTGAGGGAAGGGCTATTTCTTGGTAATGGATTAGGCCTGTATATTTTATAATATTATTAATTATATATTGTTAAAGTACCTAGTAAATATCGTAATATGTATATTATATTATACTGTAAACGAGACAATATCACAGGCTGCAAACTAGATTATTCTTGTTTTTGTATAATTATACGAACATATCTGAAATAAACAAGACTACCATTGGTTAGGTTAGGATAGGATTACTTAAACCTAAAATGTAGCCTGGCATGTGGAATTGACGAAATCCCAGATGCAGTAATAAAAGCTTGTAATCATCTTCTAGCTCTGCCAATGACAGACATCTGTAATTTATCCATAGTCACTGGTAAATTTCCAGAGATCTTTAAAGTAGCAAAAGTTTGCCCAATTTTTAAAAAGGGAGTTAAACAAAATATTGAGAACTATAGGCCTATATCCCTATTATCTGGGTTCTCGAAAGTCCTTGAAAAGGTTATGTACAACAGATTAGTCTCATTCCTAGAATATAATAATATACTGTCAAATTCTCAGTTTGGTTTTAGAAAAGGTAAAGGAATCAATAATGCTGTAATATCGTTTATCGAATCAATCCTCAATGCTAAAAACAATAAAGAACAAACCGTTGGACTTTTCCTGGACCTTAGCAAAGCATTTGACATGGTTAATCATGAAATTCTAATCTGGAAACTACAACAATTTGGCATAAGGGGATTAGCAGGGAACTGGTTCATCTCGTACTTAAGCAATAGGGAACAGGTTGTACAAATTGGCTCAGTAAAATCAAAATCCGTTCCTATGCCCCATGGTGTCCCTCAAGGCTCAATTCTTGGTCCAATATTATTTCTCCTATACATAAATGATCTCCCGTTAAATATAACTGAAGGGAAAACTGTCTTATTTGCAGATGACACAAACACAATACTGAGTGATAATAAGGAAGAGAACTTGCAAATGAAAATTAATGCAACATCAACGAAACTAGACAAGTGGCTAGCAAATAATAAGCTTAAATTAAATGTAAATAAAACTGTATATGTATATTTCAATCAATATCCAACTGACCAGATTCACATAGTTCTTAGTAATACCATAATTAAGGAAGTAGAATGCTCTAAATTATTAGGTATATGGATAGATTCCAGTCTAACATGGGAAAAGCATATACAACATGTAACTGAGAAGCTGAGTCGCTTATGTTATGCTTTTCGTGTCCTTGCGAAGATATCATCCATAGAACTTTTAATATCAGTCTATTTTGGATATGTTCATTCAGTACTATCATATGGCATTATTACCTGGCGATCTTCACCAAAAGTGACACAAGTCCTCAAATTGCAGAAAAGGATACTCAAAATCATTAAAAAAGTTCCTATTCGGACTGAAAGTATAAAAATTTTCAGAGAACTAAAAATCTTACCTGTACCCTGCATATATATTTTAGAAACAGTGTGCTTTATTCATCAAAACATAGATTCCTTTAAAACAAATTCAACCTATCATGAGTATAACACCAGAACATCCCAAAACATACATCTGAATTTCCACAGGCTTACCAGAAGTCTTAACAGCATATCACATAGAGGCAGCAATTTATATAATAAACTTCCACAGAAAATCAAAGAACTTAACATAAGAAAATTCAAAAAAGAGGTAAAGAACATTTTATTAACACATATGCCATTTTGCACAAATGAATACCTAAATTTAAAATTTTAGAATTTAACGTTTCTTGATACTGCCCTTGACCATTTATGTTTCAGGTAACTCAGAGTTGAAGAAAAGACAGGGGAAAGCAAAAAGAGAAGATACTAGGTAGAACAGTGGAGACTGAAGATCAAGCTTGTCCTATATATATATTTTTTTATATTTTTTTCTCTCTTTTTTTTTTGCATGTCACTTAATATTAAACTGTTAAATTTATTTAGAATTAAGTCTATTTTTGTATTATATTGTATGTTATGTCATTTTTCTTGTGTACTGACGACGCCATGAATGCTTGTAATTCTATTCGGCTAATAAAGATCTAATCTAATCTAATCTAATCTAATCTTATATATTGTAATCAGGCTATAACTACAAATTTTCCAATATACTACTATCATAACTAAATAGGTAATGTTAACATTAATTTTCATAAGTTTTTGTGGTGCAAATTAAAATAATTCTAAGTAAAGTATAACAAAACTCCGACAACATTATAATTATGAACGTCAAATTCTCTTATTTTATTTATTTTTCAGTGTTTAGTCCCTTATTTCCCATTGTTCTTTGGATTTATCATTAGTGAAATATCAATTAACGGATAAATTATGTTATACACTCAGTTGATAATATAAATAATATTCACGACAAATATATAAAAGCAGAAGAGATAACGAATCATAATTTAGCCCACCGATAACTTTATAACATGGTCTAAAAATTCTAGGTAGATTGGCTTTGCGCGAGACTCTGCATTGTATTCTATTCAATACAAAGGCGTACTTTATCTTATCTCTCCGCTTCGCCCACGTGACAACTATAATTAGAACTGCCTCGTTCCCAACTTGCCTAGGTCATATAGGCCAATAATATTTATCCATGGTCATCAGTTGTCGACAGTACATACCGAGATTATCTCGTAAGCAAGAAATAATCGATTTAGAGTTCGTGTCTCGTGATGGTGTTGGTCATTGTGCCATCTGTTGACGATTATTGAACTAAATCAAGCCGGCCTCGACTGCAAACCCTAAAGCCAATATAAAAGAGCTATCTGTTAGTATATATGATCTAGGTTGTAACATAACCTCACATTACAATGAGAAAGAAATTTGGAGGTGGCATGACGTAAAAAAAGTCTTCCCACAGTCGTATTACCACAGTCTAATAGATACAGTCACGCAACTCATACGTATAAAATATGCCAACATTTGACAGCTGGCGCGACAGTAGCCCTCTAGCGGCAGGCAAGTTAAAAGTGTGCACACGACATATGATAACACATCAGAAAACGGGTTTTGCGTAATTTATTTTATATCTTTATGCTATACAATAAGTGTATATGGTTCTTATTAATTTTACTTTAGAATCCTGGAAGAATTTCACACGCACTTAATCTACAAGTTTCAGAAGCTGGGAATAAACGTAATTCTTTCTGCTCCTTACAACTGAATCATGGCCCTGATCACGTATCATGGTTTGAAATAATATAATTGTTTGTTGCGTGGTCGGTTAATTCAGTTCATTCCTAAATATATTTATGAATCATTGGAACTTTGTATTTCCTGTGAGAAGAGTAAAAATTAGTAGCTTCAAAATTGTAGGGAATATCTCGTAGGGTACATCGCGTGGTGAACTCCTCTCCCTATTTCCTGAGAAATTAACTATTTTGCATACCGCAAATTTGGGTAAACTCGGCCGCTGTGGTAAACTTGAAAATAAAGAAAAGGAGAGGATTTAAACATTAATATGAAGTTCATTATTTTTCCATTTCTTAAGAACCGGTATTTCCTTTATTATTTTGAGTCACAAATAGTGCTGATGTTATGGTTTAAATTTTTATGGCAAATTTACCGCATTTTACATTAGGCTATATTTCCAGTTTTCACACATAATGCATGATTTTAACATATCCTACCTATATAATACGTAATTTACATGCACTTACTGTTAATATGACATAGGTGAGAACAAATAAATGAACACACAATTTTGTTGAAAAAATTGTAACTTCAATTAACTCAGAAAATGTAGGCCTAATTTTATTTTCAGAGCAGAAGTGGTGTAAGTCAAAAATGGGTAATGAGGGTTAAAGTAAACATTGTGTAAAATGCAGCGCGAAGCGGCAGTTAATATTGAATGTATTTAAACTATTAATAGTCAGTGAATAGCACGAAGGATATATTAATTGCTACTTTGCGCTGTATTTTACAGAATTTTTACTTTAAACCTCATTACCTGATTTTGACTTACACCACTTCTGCACTGAATGGCTCAAATAATCACTGGGAATGTAAAATCAGCACCAATAACAGTCATGCAAATTATTACAGAAAAGATTCTTGAGAACTTAATACGTCTGCCACATGAATCTACACCAACACATCAGAAATTTTTCGACACAGTCTGGATTTATTCAAGAAGTGAATATTTTGCAAAAGGATTATACTCCATGAATTCTTGCAAAATTAACACCATGATACCTACTTGAATGCTATATATCGTTCAACTTTTGAAAAATATAAAGAAAAAAACACGAATACAAAAATTATGGAATTACTTGCATTAAAAACTGTAGATATATTATCCAAAATCGGAATGGTTACACATTTACACATATGATCTCTGCAAAAAAATAATATATTGTAACAGGTATTTACTTTTTTTTTATTTAAACTGTCCTTCCTGACATACAAATAGGTAACTGATAAGCAATAAAACAATGTTTTATAGAACACAATACGTAGGCTACCTACAACGTGTGGATTATTGGTTATGACTGAGTTATGGTTTTCTCTTGGTCTTTAGGGAATCTGAAGAACGACAAATTCGGAGATTTAAACTTGTTGTTACTGCGATTTTCGTCATTGCACACATTGCCTTTATTCCGACACATGATTAAAACGTTATTATAACATCTCGCATCCCATTACAGCACATGCTGGCTGAACGAGACTATGACCAGTGCCTTGCCTGCCGCTTGGGCGCTAGTGTCGCGAATGTTGGCAAAAAAAGTGTTGAAGTTGCGCGACTGTATATATTAGACTGTGGTATTACCACAGTCTAATAGATACAGTCACGCAACTCATACGTATAAAATATGCCAACATTTGACAGCTGGCGCGACAGTAGCCCTCTAGCGGCAGGCAAGTTAAAAGTGTGCACACGACTTATGATAACACATCAGAAAACAGGTTTTGCGTAGTTTATTTTATATTTTTATGCTATACAATAAGTGTATATGGTTCTTATTAATTCTACTTTAGAATCCTGGAAGAATTTCACACGCAGCTAATCTACAAGTTTCAGAAACTGGGAATAAACGTAATTCTTTCTGCTCCTTACAACTGAATCATGGCTCTGATCACGTATCATGGTTTGAAATAATATAATTGTTCGTGCGTGGTCGGTTAATTCATTCATTCCTAAATATATTTATGAATCATTGGAACTTTGTATTTCCTGTGAGAAGAGTAAAAATTAGTAGCTTCAGAATTGTAGGGCATATCTCGTAGGGTTCATCGCGTGGTGAACTCCTCTCCCTATTTCCTGAGAAATTAACGATTTTGCATACCACAAATTGGGGTAAACTCGGCCGCTGAGGTAAACTTGAAAATACAGAAAAGGGGAGGATTTAAACAATAATATGAAGTTCATTATTTTTCCATTTCTTAAGAACCTGTTTTTCCTTTATTATTTTGAGTCACAAATAGCGCTGATGTTATGGTTTAAATTTTTATGGCAAGTTTACCGCATTTTACATTACATTTCCAGTTTTCACACACAATGCCTAAGTTTAACTTATCCTACCTATATAATACGTAATTTACATGCACTTACTGTTAATATGACGTAGGTGAGAACAAATAAATGAACACACAATTTTGTTAAAAAAATTGTAACTTCAATTAACTCAGAAAATGTAGGCCTAATTTTATTTTCAGAGCAGAAGTGATGTAAGTCAAAAATGGGTAATTAGAGGTTAAAGTAAACATTCTGTAAAATACAGCGCAAAGTGGCAGTTAATATTGAATGTATTTAAACTATTAATAGTCGATGAATAGAACGAAGGATATATTAATTGCTACTTTGCGCTGTATTTTACAGAATTCTTACTTTAAACCTCATTACCTGCTTTTGACTTACACCACTTCTGCACTGAACGGCTCAAATAATCACTGGGAATGTAAAATCAACACCAATAACAGTCATGCAAATTATTACAAAAAAGATTGCTTTTTATATTAAATTTAAAAAGGCTCTTTTATTTCTTGAGAACTTAATACGTCTGCCACATGAATCTACACCAACACATCAGAAATTTATCGACACAGTCTGGATTTATTCAAGAAGTGAATATTTTGCAAAAGGATTACTATACTCCATGAATTCTTGCAAAATTAACACCATGATACCTACTTGAATGCTATATAACATTGAACTTTTTAAAAATATAAAGAAAAAAACACGAATACAAAAATTATGGAATTACTTGCATTAAAAACTGTAGATATATTATCCAAAATCGGAATGGTTACACATTTACACATATGATCTCTGCAAAAAAATAATATACTGTAACAGGTATTTACTTTGTTTTTATTTAAACTGTTCTTCCTGACATACAAATAGGTAACCGATAACTAATAAATGTTTTATAGAACACAATACGTAGGCTATCTACAACGTGGATTATTGGTTATGACTGAGTTATGATTTTCTCTTGGTCTTTAGGGAATCTGAAGAACGACAAATTCGGAGATTTAAACTTGTTGTTACTGCAATTTTCGTCATTGCACACATTGCGTTTATTCCGACGCATGATTAAAACGTTATTACAACATTTCGCATCCCTTTAAAGCACGTGCTGGCTGTATCAACCCTATGACCAGTGCCTTGCCTGCCGCTTGGGCGCTAGTGTCGCGAATGTTGGCAAAAAAAGTGTTGAAGTTGCGCGACTGTATGTATAAGACTGTGGTATTACCACAGTCTAATACTTACAGTCACGCAACTCATACGTATAAAATATGCCAACATTTGACAGCTGGCGCGACAGTAGCCCTCTAGCGGCAGGCAAGTTAAAAGTGTGCACACGACACATGATAACATATCAGAAAACGGGTTTTGCGTAATTTGTTTTATATTTTTATGCTATACAGTATAAGTGTATATGATTCTTATTAATTTTACTTTAGAATCCTAGAAGAATTTCACACGCAGTTAATCTACAAGTTTCAGAAGCTGGGAATAAACGTAATTCTTTCTGCTCCTTACAACTGAATCATGGTCCTGTTCACGTATCATGGTTTGAAATAATATAATTGTTCGTACGTGGATGGTTAATTAAATTCATTCCTAAATATATTTATGAATCATTGGAACTCTATATTTCCTGTGAGAAGAGTCAAAATTAATAGCTTCAAAATTGTAGGGCATATCTCGTAGGGTACATTGCGTGGTGAATTCCTCTCCCTATTTCCTGAGAAAGTAACTATTTTCCATATCGCAAATTGGGGCAAACTCGGCCGCTGAGGTAAACTTGAAAATAAAAAGGGGAAGATTTAAACCTTAATATGACAGACATTGATTTATGCAGTTCATTATTTTTCATTTCTTAAGAACCGGTATTTCCTTTATTATTTTGAGTGGCAAATAGTGCTGATATTATGGTTTAAATGTTTATGGCAAGTTTACCGCATTTTACATTACATTTCCAGTTTTCACACATAAGCTTAATTTTAACTTATCCTACTTATATAATACGTAATTTACATGTCCTTACTGTTAATATGACGTAGGTGAGAACAAATAAATGAACACACAATTTTGTTGAAAAGATTGTGACTTCAATTAACTCAGAAAATCTAGGCCTAATTTTATTTTCAGAGCAGAAGTGGTGTAAGTCAAAATGAGTAATGAGGGTTAAAGTAAACGTTCTTTAAAATACAGCGCAAAGTAGCAGTTAATATTGAATTTATTTAAACTATTAGTAGTCAGTGAATAGCACGAAGGATATATTAATTGCTACTTTGCGCTGTATTTTACAGAATATTTACTTTAAACCTCATTACCTAATTTTGACTTACACCACTTCTGCTCTGAACGGCTCAAATAATCACTGGGAATATAAAATCAACACCAATAACAGTCATGCAAATTGTTACAGAAAAGATTGCTTTTTATATTAAATTTAAAAAGGCTGTTGAGAACTTAATACGTCTGCCACATGAATCTACACCAACACATCAGAAATTTATCGACACAGTCTGGATTTATTCAAGAAGTGAATATTTTGCAAAAGGATTACAATAATCCATGAATTCTTGAAAAATTAACATCATGATCCCTACTTGAATGCAATATAACGTTCAACTTTTGAAAAATATAAAGAAAAAAAAACACGAATAAAAAAATTATGGAATTACTTGCATTAAAAACTTAAGATACATTATCCAAAATCGGAATGGTTACACATTTACACATATGATTTCTGCAAAAAATTAATATACTGTAACAGGTATTTACTTTGGTTTTATTTAAACTCTCCTTCCTGACATACAAATAGGTAACATAACTAATAAATGTTTTATAGAATACAATACGTAGGCTACCTTCAACGTGGATTATTTGTTATGACTGAGTAATGATTTTCTCTTGGTCTTTAGGGAATCTGAAGAACGACAAATTCGGAGATTTAAACTTGTTACTGCAATTTTCGTCATTGCACACATTGCCTTTATTCCGATGCATGATTAAAACGTTATTATAACATCTCTCATCCCTTTAAAGCATATGCTGGCTGAACGAGACTATGACCAGTGCCTTGCCTGCCGCTTGGGCGCTAGTGTCGCGAATGTTGGCAGAAAAAGTGTTGAAGTTTCGTGACTGTATGTATTAGACTGTGGTATTACTCTAAGTACTTTTCAGGTACTCTGCCATCTAGTGTTTGTTATCGCAATTCATTCATTCATTTATTTTATTCCATAGATCTTACATGAGCAATGAAGCTTTAAGATGTAGAACATGTCAACATTTTACAATATTACAATTACAATTTTTACAAATTTTTATAGTTTTTACAATTAGGTAATTTTCTACAATTTTTACAATTTTGTACAATTTTTTTACATTTTGGCGAGATGTAGTGAGATGAGATGAGGTCCGAGGATTCGCCAAATTATTACCCGGCATTTGCCTTTTCATTGGGGGAAACCTCGGAAAAACCCAACCAGGTAATCGAATCAAAGGGGGTAATCAAATCAAAGGGGTTGATGCCAAGGACTTGCCATAGACCATCCGGCTTCAGTCCCACGGCTGGGGAAAACCTCCGAAGAAACCAAAGTCCAAAGGGGGATCCAACCCAAGCCCGAACAAAGCTCCGGATCAGCAGCCCAGCGAGTCTGTCGACTGATCTACATCGATGGCTCTACTAAAAGTATACAATACATAGCCAATCAGATTATTAAATTTACAAACGCAAACGATCATTCATAAGTTGAGCTATATTATAATACAAAACAATTTAATTAAATTTAAGGCATAAACAATTCAACCAGCTGTGATATACAGAAATTGATAATACATATCATGCAAACTACTTCAAATTACAAACACAAACAATTTATCAGTAGAGCTATATAGATTACTATTCAATTTAAAGCATATACAATTCATCGGCCAAAATTATACAAATATATACAATACAAAGTAGCATACTTTCATTAAGCTATACAAATTTGTGCAATTAATATCAAGTAGATTAATTCAATTTATAATCATAAACAATTCATCAGTTGAGCTATACATATTACCATTCAATTTACAGTAGGTCTATATACAATTCATCAGTAGAGCTACACAGACTAGTAATCATTTTAAGAACATATACAATTCATCAGCCAAACTATACAAACATATACAATCAAATTAGTTCAATTTACAAACTTATTTTCGTTAAGCTATACAATTCATATGAAGTAGATTAATTCAATTTACAAGCTTAAACAATTCATCAGTTGACCTATACAGTATACTATTCAATTTACAGTACATACAATTCATCAGTTATGCTAAACAAAAAATACAATACATAGTAAACAGATTAAGTCAATATAAAAACATATTTTAGTTGAGCTATATAAAATTGTACATGTCATTTAAGTAGAATAATTCAATTCACAAGCATAAACAATTCATCAATTGTGTACAAGGTATGAGTATGTAGAAATTTGGTTAATTCTTTTCTGAACCTTTTCTCGTTGTTCTTCAAATCTTTAAGATAATTAGGCAGTGCATTGAAGACTGTTATACATGAATAGCGAACTCCTTTTTTAAAACAGCTTAGACTAACAGAGGGTAGATGAAGATCTGATTTATGTCTTGTATTAAAATGATGAATGTCTTGATTAGTACTGAATTTATCTTGGTTCTTAATATACAGCATCATTAGGGAAAGAATGTATTGACAAGGCAAAGTCAAGATTTCTAAGTTTCGGAAAATATTTTTACATGAGGTCCTTTTATGCACACCGGCCATTATTCTTATAGCTTTCTTTTGTAAAACAAAAACGTGTTTAGCTTCAGACGAGTTACCCCAGAATATTAATCCATATTTCATTACAGAGTGAAAATATGCAAAGTATGACATTTTAAGTAAGTTTATATCACCAATAGTAGATAAGGATCTTAATGCATAACAGGCAGAGCTCAATTTACGAGTAATACATTCTATATGCGTTTCCCAGTTCAAGTGATTATCCAATTCTAAACCAAGAAACTTTGTGCTTTTAGATTCTTTGAGATGAGTTCCATTTAATCGAATACTGTAGGAAACCTGAGCACTATTGTGTGTACTAAATTTGACTGCACTGGTTTTATCAACACTAAGTGCTAGTTTATTTGCATGGAACCAGTCATTCATTAGATTCAGCACTGTATTAGAAGTGTTTATAAAATGATCGTATTGTTTGCTTGAAATAATTACACTTGTATCATCTGCAAATAAAATAACATGGGATGAATTGTTTATGGTCAAGGCTAAATCATTAATATAAACTAGAAACAACAATGGACCTAAAATTGACCCCTGCGGAACACCATGTTTAATATTTCTAAATTCTGAATAAGTAACTTTATGACTATTTGGTACATTTATTTCTACTTTTTGTTTTCTATTTGATAAGTACGATGTAAACCAACCCAACATCTCATCTTTAATACCATAAAACTTCAATTTTTTTACTAATATACTATGGTCTACACAATCAAATGCTTTAGCCAAGTCACAAAAAATCCCACCTACATGTAGTTTCGAATTTAATGAATTTAGTATTTCATCCACCAAACTAAAAGCAGCATTCTCTGTCGATTTTTGTTTTCTAAATCCAAACTGTTCTAAAACTAATATATTGTTGGACTCCAGGTAATGATATAATCTATTATACATAACTTTCTCAAACACTTTTGAAAATGTTGTTAATAATGATATGGGTCTGTAATTAGCAATAGTACATTTATCTCCCTTTTTGTATATTGGTTTTACTATTGAATATTTGAGTCTTTCTGGAAAAATACCACATTGCATTGACAAATTGCATAGATAGCTTAACGGAGGGGATAATATTTCAGAACAAGCTTTCAGAACTTTACTTGGAATTTCATCATATCCAGAGGAATATTTTGTTTTTAGCTGTTTTATCACATGCATGATTTCTGCTGCGGTAGTGGGAATAAATTTGAGACCTAAAAACTCAGTGTTAAATGCATCAGTTAGGTAACCAAGTGCAGCATCTTCTGCACAATCTTGAATGTTTAAGTTCTGAATAATATTTATATAGAAGTCGTTAAAATGATTTGCAATTGATTTTGGGTTATCTATTTTACTATCATTGATTTTAATGCAAGTAATATTTTCACTCTTTGAATATCGATTAGTTTCATTTTTAATAATATCCCAAATAGTTTTAATCTTATTATCTGAATTTTGTATTTTTTCATTCAGATACATTTTCTTTGCATCTTTTATAACTTTTGTCAAAGTTTTACAGTAATTCTTGTAGTAATTAAGAACATGAGGATCATCACTATTCCTACTCATTAAATATAGATTCCTTTTTCTAGCACATGATATTTTAATTCCCTGAGTTATCCACATGTTTTTACTTTTACATTTTTTCACCACCTTGACTGGAAAACATTCATTGAAATAATTCGTAAATGTAGTGAAAAATGCATTAAATTTAGTATTAATATCAATGGTATCGGTACTATATACATTTTCCCGAGATTCATTTTGTAGACATGTATTTAAATGATGAAGCGATTCAGCATTTATAATCCTTTTTTTTATTTTTAGATTAACACTTTGGAATTTTTCACTCATATTGAAAACACTTAGAATTTGTGCATCGTGATCAGACAGGCCATTGACTAATGGTACTGTTGAATAGGAATTCAATCTACTTTTATCTATAAATATATTATCAATGGCAGTACTACTTCCAGCTTGTGTTCTGGTTGGAAAACTTACTGTGTGACTAAGATTATAAGTTTCAAGAAGTGAGTTTAATTTTCTTTTACGTGAGCTTTCTGATAGATAATCTATGTTTATGTCACCACAGATTACAAATTCGGTATGTGGTTTATAAAGTCTTTTCAATAATGAATCTAAGTTAGTTGTAAATTTCTTATAATCTCCCATTGGCGCCCTATAAACACATAAGATAATTAAATTTGATATCTCATAACCAATTTGTATTCCACAGATTTCAATATCTTGTTCAAGGCAAAAATCAGATATATCAATTTTACTAAATAATAGATCCTCTCTGATAAAAATACAGGCACCCCCTTTTTGGAAGACATGTCTACAGAAATGAGAACCTAATACATATCCATGTAAAGACAGTTGTAGTATTTCCTGTTGCTTCATATGATGTTCAGTTATACATAATATCTGAGGTTTATGCTTTTGAGTTGCTAAAGAAGTGATCAATTCATCAGTTTTTTGTTTTAATCCCCTAATATTTTGATGAAAAATAGTGAAGTTACTGTGTTCATTACTAGAAACATCAGAGCATTTACAATTTAGTTGAACTTGTTTCAAACACCTTACTGGTGGGAGGTTTAACCTAAAAAAGGAGAAGCCCTAGCATTAACTAACACAGGAATATTACAACTCTGCTTTTTAACATGGCTGCCTCTGATGCTATTAGCAATAAGAACCGAAAGGTGCTCCTTGCCTCTACCATTCAGATGCAGGCCATGTGACGTATATTCATACCTTCTTATAGGGCTTACATCTATCAAACCAATGTGTGATGCCCCAGGTCTCATCAGAGCCCGCTCAAGCCGCATATTCACACTCCGCACCCTCCTGTGAAGATACGGCTTGTCGTACCTGCTGAAAAGACTGAGAAATCCCACATTGGTATGGCTGCTCATTTCTTGACACTAGCGACGCATAGCGTCCGTTATTTTCCAGTTGCGTCTAAATTTAATATAAGCTTGGTCAATCTGTTTTATATATGATCTAGGGCAATACACAGGCTTAGGTTTAAGACCTCTCCTGGCACTTCACTTCACATCCGGTTTACCGACACAGTTGCCAACCTAGTTGAGCTGCTGTGTCAAGGAGTCTTTAATATAAATTTCTTTGCAATACTGAGAAATTGATTAGTTACCATTTCATCCTAGTTCTAGTGATAAATCTAAATAAACATTTAGTTATAGAATGGGAATGTTGATTAAGTAGATCATGTATGCTCCAAGGACCTTCAATAGGTAGTATGTCATGTATTTCTGATAATAATTTTTGACTACTGGCTTGGAGAAAGGTGCATCCAAAAAATATGGTTCAAGATCCCAATCTCTCCACATTCACATAAATTGTTAGCACGTCTTTTAATGTTGAAAAAATATTGTGGAGTTGCAAAAGTTCCCATAACCAGGCGATAGTGAATGACAATTGCTTTTCGAGGCAATTTTGAATAGGTTGTTGTGAAGTTTTTAATGATTCGAATTTTATCCTCCTTTTTATAATGGATCTCTTCTTGACATCCTTCCATAGGATTAGTTATAAAAAAAGGTGTCCCAAATCTTGTGAAGTAATCAGAAAATTGGTTGCAGCATTTGGGAATGATGTGGCTAGTTGTGCTAGTTGGTCGACTTTCTCATTGCCTCTAATGCCTTTGTGACCGGGTATCCAAAGAAACTGCAAACTCATTTGTAATTGTCTCATTTTATTAAGAAGTGATTTTAAAAGGATGATATATATATTTTGTTTGGTATCTGAGTAAGGTTTAAGTAAAGCTTGTAAAGTGCATTTGCTGTCCGTGCATATGCTTGATTGCGAATATTTATATTTTTTAATGTCCTTCAGAGCAGTATAGATAGCCAGGATCTCCGCGTTGAAGATTGGGGTGTTATTGTGCAGTCAGATGCCCTTGAGATAATAGTTACTGGAATTATAATAGGCTGCTCCAACAAGCTCCTGTTTCTTAGATCCATCGGTGAAGTATATGTGTTTGATTTCGGGACTTGGACAAAAAGTTTTGAGATATTCCTCCCATTCTTGGGGGATACAATGGGTTGTTTGTGGTGTAAAAGATGTCAACTATTGATTCGTCTATTTCTTGCCGGTTTATAAGGTAGCAGGGAAAGATAGGGGTTTTGTAGATGTTTGGTTGTAGTAAGAAAGATGAAAAAATTTTTAAAAGCTGTATATTTTGAGTAAAACCGTTTGCCGTTTGAGCCTGTGCTATTTCGGATAGAAGCTTGAGTGTGTGGAAGAGCGGGGTAGATGTGTGTGAAAACAGTCTGGTAATGAATTTGGTTGCCAAACTGAATTCTCGGTATTTTTTTTTGTCAAAGAACGGAAAAGTTTGTTCCATCTGTACATGTGACGGGTAGCCATTGATGTTGAAAATATTTTTGAAGAGATGGTAAAAAAGTTGCATCCTCCAGGTAGTAAAATATGTATAACCGTCCTTTTGCAGTAGAGATCCATATTCCAATCTAGCCATTATTAAGGGGTATATTAACTTGAATAAGATGTTATGTTCTATGCCCCACGATTTATTAGAAATACATTTGAATAGTCTTTGGATATTTTTCACTTTATGTATGACATATTCCAGATGTCGGCCCGAGAGACAATAGTCCAGAATTACTCCGAGAAACCTGGCTGTCTTTTGAGATGTAATATAAGCATTCTGTATGCGAATGTTACATTTGAAGTGTGTGCAACCTTTCTTGAATATTAGAAATTGCGTTTTCGCAGTATTGATCTTCAGTTAATTCGTAAGGAGATAGTTAATAATCTGATTGCACTGGTCTTTGAATAGTCGCATTCCTTCTGATATATGTTTATAATGGTATGACATATATAAAACGATATCATCCGCATATTGAAGGACCTGTATTGAAGTGTTGTTTGGTAAATTCAGTATTCCAACATATAAAGTATAAAGTAAGGGACTAATTGAAGACCCTTGTGGAATTCCCAGTGATGAATAACGTTGATGGTGGTTATTATATTTAGATGCCAATGAGACCAATATGTTACTGATTATAAATACATTTGATAAGAGGTGGTGGAATATCATATGTAGGTAGTTAATCCAAAAGTAGGTCCAATTGAACAGTCATATGCCTTTGATATGTCCAGGAATAGAGTGAACATCACCTTGTTAGATAAAAGTGCTAGGTATCCATAGACTATTAGTATAATATATTGTGACAGTCGAGAGTTGATCGCCTCCTGCAGAGGTCGGGGGTGCACGAGGAAAACTAGCGACGCAGCGACCTTCTTCGCTGTGACCTCTCAGGTCTGGAGGGGACAGACGTAAGAGGGGGGCACGACGTGGAGGCGCAGACGCGACGAAGGGTGAGGAGGGAGTAAAGCAGCTGGTGACTGAGGAGAGAAATCCAGAGAACTCTGGATAGGCGTTATCTTCTAGGCATCTGTCGACTGTTCGCGAGATCGTACTCTCCAGAAACTATGGTTTAGTTATAAATACAACACGTGAGCGAACTTGCAGTGTTGTAATCATTGGACAGCAAGCCAGCCTTGTGTAGTAGTGAAGCCAGCTTCGAGACCGGAGTTCGACTTTAGTTGTGTCCGTAACTGTGGAGCCGGAAGTCCTGAGTTTGAGTGCAGTGGACCGCAGTTGGAGGACCTGAGTTCGAAGTTCAGTAGACTGTCTCTGAAGGTCTGGGGTTCGAGATACTGTGAACTCGAGTGACTGAGCTAGAAGAATTAGCCAAGGCAAATGAACTGTGAACTGAGAACTGACAGTTCTGATTTGTAAATAGTGCTTTGTGAACATTAGTTAAGATTAACAGTTCATTGTTATTCTCAATAATCCAAGTAAATTGTCATTATCGTCTGTGGAGTGCAATAACGAATACTGTGTTACGGTGTGGAGTGGAGATCCCATTGTTGATGGGAGTATTTAAAGTAAATTATAGAAAGTAATTATTGTTGCTTTGAATAAAAGTTACATTGTTGAGACGTGCTATATCCCTTTCGGAAGCCATATTGATTGCAGAGCCATAAATGAAATCTTTCTAAATGGAAAGTAATTCTATCGGTGAGAATTTTTTCAAATAGTTTGCGAATTGTATTGGACAAAACTATAGGTTGGTAATCAGAAACTGCTGTTCCTTTCTTGAGGGGTTTAATTATAGGTTGGATATAAAATGATTTCCATTTATCTTCAGTTGTAAGAATCTGATTGAATCTAGTTGCTAGGAGTGATAAATACTTATATGGAAGCTTCTTGAGTAATAAGTATGGAATATTGTCTGGACCAGGTGCAGTGTTTCTTCGAGAAGCCAAGACGTGCGAGATCTCTTGTGAGGTAATAGGTTTGAAAAGTGGATGATCATTAGTCGTACTAGGAATTTCAAAAATAGATGGAGGAGCTGTAACCATATCTGGAGAAAGATCTTGTAAGAAAGTGTCTTGAAGTTCATGATCAATTAAAATCGGGGTGAAATTTGTTTGCTTGCCTGTCTTATACCAGTTCAATTTCTTCCATATGGTCGTAGTTTGAGTTTGTGATGTAATGGTTGAAATGTACCTTTTCCAGCCAAGACGTTTGTAATAACAGAGCAACTTCTTGTTTCCTAGCTCCTAAGTAATTAGAAAAATTGGGGTCTAACCTGTATTTCCTGTAGGCCAATCTTCGTTTGGCGACTGCTCTGTTACAGGCTTCATTCTACCAGTGGGGTTTAGAAGGCATTTTGTTTTTAGCGGATTGTTTAGAGATAGGGCATTTCTGACATTCTTCTATTAACAAGGAGTGTATGTCTTCAAAATCCTTTATTGTATCATGAAGGCTCTGTAGTTTAGATAATACCTCATCCGCCCTGTTACTATTAATCTGTCTGGGTTGTGCTAGATTAGGTTGATTGAGGAAATTGGCTTGGTTTAAGTGTAGATCTATGTCGAGTGGATAGTGGTCGCTATTCATGGTATCCAAATTTTTATTAATATTAATATGCTGTAATAAGTCTTCGGATGACCAAATTAAGTCCGGTTGAGAATCCTCCTGTCCCCATCTGCCTTTTCTAGTTAAAATATGTTCAGATGCTAGTTGCCAATCATTATAGGATGATGGATGTGCTGCCATCTTTGGTGCATGTGTAAGTTGGGTATATTAAAATCTCCACATATTAGTATGGAAAGAGTTGAAATGTTTATTAAAATGTGATTCCATTGCTGTAATGTGATTTTCTCCCTGGGTTTGCAATATACCCCCATGATACTTACATTGTTGACTGTGATAGAGATGATTTGTATTTTATTATTAATATTAAACATTTCATATTTCTGAGTAAGGTAAACAGATTTGTGTATATACATTGCGACTCCATCTCTCGTATCTTCCCGGTTGGCGGAGATTAAATGGTAGGATTTGATGTTCTGTTGTCAATATTTTTGAAACCAAGTCTCTGTAATAATGATTATATGATAAAATTTTTTGGATACCAAGTATGATATGTCATGAATCTTGTTGTTTAGACTTCTGGCGTTCCAATATAGGATTTGGAGTCGATCCATGCAAAAGTAGTTTTCAAATCTTCCAACTGGGGTCTGATATAGTCAGGTGCTTCCTGTATAATGTTATTAATATAGGCAATGAAGGGAGTTTTATTTAGCTTAGTAGGTATTCATTTTTGAGATTGACCCTCATTTGGAGTATTTGGCAATTCCTGTGAATTGTTTTCTATCTCATCTCTGTGGAATGAAGTTGTCCGAGAAGTACTTTGAGAAGGCTTAGGTGATGTGGGATTAGTCACATATGTTAGATTTTTAGATCTTGGATGATCAAAGTTGTCTTTGAGTGCCTGTTTGTATTTAGCAACATTATAGCCTGTAGTATTGTAAGGCAGTTTTCGTTTCCCTCTCTTGTCAGATGTATGGGGGTTCGGGGATCTGTTAGCATTACACAGGTTGTGAGATGATGGTTTACTATTTGGTGAGATTGGTGCTGATGTCTGAAGGGGCGGAAAGTTAGCTGCTGGGCTACCCTGGGTGTTACTGTTTGTTCTAAGGATAGTGGCATAAGTAGTGTGCCCTTTAAGAATTTGTTTCGCCTGATATTTGGATACTGGGAGGCTTTGTATGGTATCGGCAATATTTTTTTCTGGGTTATAATTCGGGCATTTATCCAACTCTGTACTATAATGGGCCTGTTTGCAATTTACACAACAAGGTTTCTCTGCTTGACATTCAGTTGTGGTATGAGGGCCTCCACATTTCATGCAACGAATAGCGTTGCGACAAAACTTGGACTTGTGATTTAATAATCCACAATTGAGGGGCTTAGAACAAAAAGCAGATAAGTGACATTATTAAAAAATGAGGTAAGTGCGTGTTGTGATAGCCCAAAAGGATGTTTCTTTGGGATAAAATCAGGTAAGTGATCACACTGTGCAGTGCTGCTATATGGGCATCACTTCACCAGACTAGTGTATAATATTCCATTGCATGTAGAACTTCAACTGTAATTTCCTCGAAACCAGGTTTCTGTCACTTACCTGCTTTTTGTTCTAAGCACCTCAATTATTGCATTGTATAATTTGCTCCTTATACACATGCACTACACGTCTCTGATAATATAAGACCACGTATTGAGGGAGTTTCTGTGATCGAAATGTAAGTTTATAACTCGTTTCTCCATTCTCGTCCGTGGATTTATAATTCAGGTGATAGGCATTTGTGACCGTAAATCCTTCAGACACCGAAATATCGTTTATAATGTCCGTAAGTGAAATGTCTGGGTCAACTCCACCAATGACCCCATGCACCATGATATTGTAATTGGGTATGAATGACTTCGTCTGAAACAGCTCGTCGAAATCAGAATCAAGGAATTTATTAGCCTGGTCGGCTGAAGTGAAGTGTATTTCAAGTTGATTAAATCCTGACTTGAAAATTTGTAAAACGTCATAATTATGAGTGTATAGCCATTTACCGAACTTCATCGGATGCATCTTATTTATGTTCGTGGTCTTGCTTCTAATAGTGACAAAAAAAGGGTCCAGAATCTGAAAATATATATCGATAAGATAACTGAGGTTTCATTATATCAGACCTATCCTGGTTTTCGTTAGTTCTAAGTGCTGAATGAGGATTGGTACTGGTCAGTAATTGTTGCTCATTTGAAAATTATGTAATGGGCGGAGCTTCCTCCATGATTTCAGGAATGTTTTCCATGTATGAGTAGTAAGAGACCCCCGAAGGGGCTCTTGGTTATCGAACAAAGAATAGATAATATGAAAGTGTAAAAACAAGGCTTAATAACAACACTGAAACAGTCACTGAATCTAGACATTTCTCTACTACAAACTAATACACAAAAATAGAGAACCACTTGCACACGTCTAACTAGTAGCGTATCTCAAGTAGGAATGGCACTTCATAATCATCCTGTCATAATATCATCGGGGCAGTGTAACTCTGCTTTCCAGGTGCCCCAATCTCAGAAGTGGGTTACAAATAAGCCATTGCCAGGAGAGACCAGAAATGTCAAATGACAACCTGGTGACATTGGTAAAAAAAATGCATTAAAAATTTTGTTTTTTTTTTTTTTTTTCAATGTATTTTTACTAGAACATTTTTTTTATTTTTCATTCAAATTTAATCATTGTGTTCCAAATTCTAGAGATTATTACAGAGGACAAGTGTACAAAATTTGAATGAAATCAAACTGTTCTTGAGATATCAGGTTTTTGTATTGAAAAATGTAATTATCAGGAGAACGAGTCTAAAGTTGGGACATACTTGTACTTAATCCTGCACTAAAAAGCACTTGTCTATGTTATCATGCTGTGTTCTTCCATTCTTAATCTTCTCCTAGTCCATCTGGCCTCCAATTTCGATTCTCGTGCCCCCTCCCTTTTTTTTTGTGAAATGTCCTGTTTTAGTTTTTTGTCAAATATCCTATTTTTACACCTAATTCATTGACTACTGCAATCTTACTATTGTCTCCATCATTGAAGATGGACACTCATTCATTCATTCATTTATTTTATTCCATAGATCTTACATGAGCAATGAAGCTTTAAGATGTGGAAAAGTCAAAATTTTACAATTTTACAATTACAATTTCTCAAAATCTGTGCTTCAGTGGCTGGCCATGATAATATTTTTGAAAAATATTGGAGTGCAAGAGGTCAAATGGCTTTATTGTCAAACGCCTGGCATTAGAAAACAACAATTACAATTTTTACAGTTTTACAATTTAATAATTTTCTACAATTTTTACAATTATGTGCAATTTTTTACAATATTTTGGCGAGATGTAGTGAGGTGAGGTCAGAGGATTTGCTAAAAGATTACTCGGCATTTGCCTTTTGGTTGGGGAAAACCTCGGAAAAACCCAACCAGGTAATCAAATCAAAGGGGTTGATGCAGAGGACTCGCCATAGGCCATCTGGTTTCAGTCTCACGGTTGGGGAAAACCTCGGAAGAAACCACCAAAGGGGGATCCAACCCAAGCCCGAACGCAGCTCCAGATCAGCAGCCCAGCGAGTCTGCCGACTGAGCTACATTGACGGCTCTACTAAAAATATACAATACATAGCCAATCAGATTATTAAATTTACAAAAGCAAACAATCATTCATCAGTTGAGCTATATGTATAATACAAAACAAGTAAGTTAATTAAATTTAAGGCATAAACAATTCAATCAGTTGTGATATACAGAAATTGATAATACCTATCATGCAAACTACATCAAATTACAAACCCTGCTTCACACAAAGTGATTTTGACTACTTTTGTGCCATAATAACTAGTTTTTGGACATGGAGGTACTGTCATGTTGTGCCACACCCCCTTCTCTTGCCTGGTCAATGCGTAATTATAGAAAAAATTAATATTGACGCTAATAATTGGAATTTATATCTGAAAATTTGGAATTATGTTATATACAGAAAAGTAAACTATTGAGACAAAAAAATTTTCAAATTTTTTCATGATTTTTACTGTAAAAGCCCCCTTAACCTGGCAAATGAAGCACTTTGTGACCTCGTTCTCTGAAAACTTGATCCGAGACGAACTTTTTTACCTTATGCTTACCTAGCTTTATTAGTTCATATGACTTAGTTTTGAACATATCCTCAGTGAATGGCATGTTGTACTGCGTCAACCAATGTTGCATCTCCTGGTTTTTTTTTTTAGGGGGGGGGGATACTTATTATACTGGACTTCATGATTTGATGCAGTGTCTTTCACAAAAATAGTGAGGTGGCAAATTGATAGAAACATTTCTTTCAGCCATAGCATGGAATTTATTTCCTTGTGGTAGTCGCTGGTGCATAGTGGTCCAAAACTTAAATCTAGCAGGAGAAAATTAAATTTGATTTCCCTCGTGAAAGTGCATTTTACTGATGAAGTAGTATAGTAAATCAACTGAACTTTTATAATCTGCAATCTGAAGTACAATAAACCGGTATATTAGCACCATGTTATCGTGAAGATGAATCTGAGGCAGCTCACCTAGCAAACAGTGCAAGACAGTTATTCAGTGTGAAAGAAACAAGGAGGTGTGTTTAGCAATATGGAGGAATAAATGTTAAAACTCTATTGCAAGTTTTAGCTTAAGGTATGTAGCATCTTTTAACATATTGGTTGAAATATAGAAAGTCGTGTGTGTATGATAATGACTGACAATCATTGAAGAAAAAATAATTGTGTTTATTATGAATGTTGAAATGGACTTTTAAAAAGAATGAATCGACGAAACTTGGAAACATTCAGCGGCTAGAGGTGGTAACCTGTGGGTTTGTGCAATTATATGCAATTCTTTACAAGATTAACATTTGCAGGTCTTGCTTAGTGAAATACAATTGAAGTAAATACATAATTTCGTTGCTTATGCAAATTTTTGAGAAAACTACAACACCTATTACAATGGGAAATGTCTCATTCGATTCTTTATTAACTCAAATTTGCAAAAATACTAAAAACTTCAAATATTTGTTTATACATTTTATCATTTAACAAATATAAATGCATATAAAGAAGGCTCATGTTTTGTTCATTAGGCTTCAGTTTTCTTCGGTAATCATAATGAATGTGTATCAAGAAGGCTTTGGTTTTGTTTGCAAAGGATACATAAGCAGTACACCGAAGCACATATTCCAATTCAGTTGGTAGTATATTCGTATGCATACTGGATTTCTACACACACGGCTAGAGTTCGAATACTGATAAATGAATTTTTTTATTGTTAAATTTACTTTGTCTAACCTTATTTAGTAAGATATTTTGTAGTATATTAATTTAATGTATTAATTACTGTTGTGTTTAACAATATTAGATTTTTGAAGTCATAGCAAGTTAGCTGGTATAGATGGCTTCATTAGAGATTCTGAATAATGTCAGTAATAGGTTGCTTTGTATAGACTTACAGAAAAGGCTGTGGTTCAAATAAATTAAAGTATGCTTTTGTTACTTTCATCTAAATAACTGCAACTTTTATTTGAAGCTTTTTTTTTATTGGAGGGTACTTTTAAACCTCAATTAAGTTCATATTTATTTATAGCAGAGGCTAAAGAAGGTGATGTGATTGTTTCACATCAGTTTCTTTCTTCTTCTTCTTCTTTTTTTTTTTTGTATTTTTTAAAAGTGTAGTGCATAATCTATTTCGAAATGTGAGAGACAGACAACATTTTGAGAACAGATGTGCTGCAAATTTATATAACCATCGAGCAGGCAATTTAAACTTGAGACAAGTTAATGTGTGCATAACGAGTGGCTTAGAGGAAGACCAGCAAGAAGAGAGTGCGTATTTCAAAATGTGAGAGACCAAAAACATTTTGAGAACAGATGTGTTACAAATTTATATAACAATTGAGCAGACAATTTAAAGTTCAGACAAAATTTATTGGACGAAAATGAAGTAACTGAACATTGCATAGGAGGAATGAGTATCCAGTGTGTGCACTGCCATGCTTACCATTATGCAGATGAGGTAATGACCATCTTCCAGACGACCTTATCCAAGTTACGAATTCCACAATTGAAAGTATCTCAGAGATGCATCAACAATGTAAGCACCAGGAACATACTGCTTAGCTGCTTTATGCAGAACTACATTCAGCTTTTATAAGATGTAAGCACACAGCTGTTTGATGCTAAACTTGGTATCTCTGATTCGAGCAATGGTGCGTACATTTTTCTTTAATAATAAGGGTGTGTGTGTACATTTAGTTTATTCTCTAGTACGACAGGTGGGATCAAAATCTCAATTTTTAAAAAAGTGGTGCTTGGTCGGTTGATGCATATCGCTGTCCAAATAATGTTGAATACGAGCCAATTCTTCCTTGGGAGCAGATGTTTCTTGGAAATTAACCACTTTGGACGAGTATAATTGGAAGAATTGTTTTGTTTCGACAAATGTTTGGTTAATCTGCTATCTGAAGTGTTTGTAGTCAAATGCCTCAGGTAGTAAGTTTTAGAAAGAACTGTCTGTCATTGTGTTAGTTTTATTTAGAGTTAAATACTGTGTATAATTTAGTGTTCTTGTAAAGTTAAAGTTCATATGGTATGGAAGTCTCTCGAAACAAGTATTTATTCAAATGGATTTCTTGCAGACAGAAATGTACACATGGTTCGATTTTTTTTCCGTGCATAATGAAATTTAAGTTGTGGACGGAAAAAAAAAATTCAACTATGAAGACAACACTGCTGTCCACACAAAATCAATTCAAATAAGTGTCCCTTTCGAGAAATTTCTGTACCGTGTGAATGGGCCCTTAGTTATCGAAGTTTCTTTTTATAATTATTTAGTGAACTTTCCAAAGACAGGTCTGAACCCCACAAATGACACAGTACCAACATGGTACCACTTATGAGACAACTAGGACAGAAGATAATGGGGTAAGGTGGCCAGTTCCTTCCCCCTCTCCATAGCATACATCGCCAATTACCTACATATTCCACTAATTAGACTTCAGATCTTTTTATAGGTCTAACCTATTTAAGCAATTTTAGTAATGTGTCCGATTTAGGAAATTGATACATCTTCAAAGCAAACTGAAGTGTCAAGTAATGCATTTGCAGTCACAAGAAATAGCAAGCAGCATGAAGAGATCTGCAAGAAGAAAAGCTAAGTTTGGGCAAACTTGTAGCATGGCCTACTGGTGTCTCTGAGAATAAGTTTAGGAAGGTAATAGGGGTGACTAAACACAGTTGATCCTGGGACTTCCACTTCTTGAATACTAAATGGGGGAGAGAAGTATTGGTCAGCTCAAAAATAAACTTTGGAACAAACTTCACATCAATCAGTTTTATAGTTCAGAGAGAGAGAGAGAGAGAGAGAGAGAGAGAGAGAGAGACATAATTATGAGGAAAAAACTAGTAAAATTAAAGGATTCAATAGATTTTCAGGGAAGCATTTAACTGGGAAAAGAATTCTCTGAAATTAGGGTTTCACAGGAAAAAAAAATAAATGCCAGATTCTAGTGGAGTGTAAGAGACTGCAGTATTTCAGACGAATTAAGAAATACTGATAAGAAAGATACATAATTTATATGGATCAGATATATTATATTCATATATCCACTAATTTTTTCTCCACTGTCCAAATGACAGTATTTAATAATAATTATTCACACAGGAAGGGACCATGATTTTGTACCAAACATGTATGTTAAATCCCAAAAGAAATCTGGGGATTATATGGTAAGTATGAAATATGGTTAAAGGGCACCTCATCTTTAATCTGCCTCAAAATTCCGACTTAGTAATTGACAATCAAGAGAAGCGTCAGATTTCCAATCCAATGCTGTTGATCCTCATTTCAAATTATGCTTTTGCTCTACTGAAAACTTGCAATTTACAATGTATGCTCTTTTTATCACACCATACATATAAAATTATATATAATATATTCATTTTCTGTTATGTTCGTAACAAGAAAATGTACCTATATATTGTTAATACACCTTTAGGATTCGCCTGTGGTTTTTTCTAACAACAACACACTGCTTGACTCTGTCTAATCCACGCGAGTATCGTCACTGCTCTCCTTGCTCTCGCATCACGCCTTCCTGGTTGCACGCCTCTGAACCAAGTGGACGAGAAGATGCTCGCCATTTCTCCGCCTGTCCCCTTCTGCTGCCACCTGCCGTCCACCAGTTGCCCTGCTCCTTCGTGCTTAGTGCGTGCTGCCACCTGTCAGAAACAGCAGGCACTCGCCTTGGCACGTTTTACATTCTGCCATCCTGCAAAATTAATGTCCCCATTAATTCTCAACTCTCCAGCAGGTCAACCAAGTCCTGCCTGTCAGTCACAGTCTCCTCGTCACCATTGTCTCCTGGTTCACCTTGTTCATCTCCAGGAACTGTGCTGTGATACCACCTGAGTGAATCCACTGCCACTGTGGCTGAGAAATTGCGGTATCCACGCATACCTTTGACAGCACTCACCTGGTACCTGTCATTTCCAAGCACCTTGGAAATCCTGTACGGACCGCCATACGTGTTCAACAACTTGCGGTTGACTCCCTTTTCGCCAGAACACGTGTTCGCTTCTTGCCCTAGCACCAGATCACCTACCTGATACTGATTAGCGACCTTCCACCCTCGGTCATAGCGCACTTTCATCGCCCTTTCCACCTTGGTCAGGTTCTCTGCTGCCTTATACCTATGCCTGAAGACCGCCTGCTGAATGTGCTCAAATGTTTCGCCCTCTTCTGCCATATCGACTTCCTGTACTCCACCAGACAGGTCTGCCATGGCTCCACCTTGGTGAAAAACCAGTACTGCCATTGACACAACGGTTCATGCCCCACACAATCTCACTCAGCTTCTCATCCCACCATGATTCGCACTCTGTGCTCGCCCCAACCGCATTGAGTATAGTGCGATTCTGTCTTTCCACCTGACCATTCGCCCTGTGTGTGGCAATAGCATTCACCACATGCCGCACACCCCGCCCCGCCAGAAACCCAGCAAACGCCTTGCTGGTAAATGCCAGTCCCCTGTCACAGATAAGTCACCTTAGATATCCAAAATTGCCAAATATCTCCCTCAATTTCTCAATGGCCTTTGTCGAACTCACTTTGTTCACTCAAGTGAACTTTGTGAACGCTTCCACCACCAATGAGTACGTAACTGTTCCCTCTCATACTCCTAGCAAATGGCCCCAGATGGTCAATGTGCACCGTGTCCAGGGGTATGGAGGGCTTCATGATGGGGTGTAGCAAACCTTCTTGTCGCCCATGTCCACCCTTGCTGAATGCGCAGCTCAGACAACATTCACATATTTTCGAACAAAACTGCTCATACTAGGAAACCAATAGGTCTCCGTGATGAATCTCAGACACCGTTCATACCCGGGATGGCCAGCCTCATCATGGTGCTTACACATCAAATTGAACCTGGCCATCGCTGGCACATACAGCCTGTTTCCGACCTGAGTTCTCCGGTAGAGTCTCCCTTCCTTCACCATGTAGTTCGCCTTGAGACTCTTGTCTGCCGTGTTCTGCGTCAACACCGTGACGATGTTCTGAGTCTTGTCCTGCAGTTGCACAGTGAAGAACCAATCATCTTGAGACATGCTTACTAGATGGACATTCACTGGATTTCGGCTCAGTGCATCCACATGTTGCATTTTTGCTCCAGGATGGTACTCCAACTCCATGTCATACTCCTGGAGAGCCATCCACCACCGAGCCACCCACTGAACCAGGTCCCGCTTCACCAAGGTTGCCAGCACAGCCAAACAATTTGTGACTGCCCTGAAATGAATGCCCAGCAAATAGATATGGAAACGCCTCACCGTTTCGACCAACGCTAATGTCTCCAGTTCATAACTGTGATAAGCCTGTTCTGCCAGAGTTGTACTGCGACTGAAATACATTACTGGGCGCAGATTGCCATCTGCCTGCCTCTGCACCAGTATGCCACCCAGTCTCCACTTGCAGGCATCAGTATGTACTTCAGTTTCAGCCTCGCTATCATATAATGCCAATACTGGCCTGTCAATCAGAAATTGCTTCAGCTGCGAGAACGCCTCAACCTGCCCTGGATCCCAACACCATGGAACATCCTTCTTCGTCAGGTTTGTCAGCAGCCTGGCAATCACAGCAATATTTCTGATAAACTTCCGAAAATAACTCACCAGTCCCAAGAACTGTCTGACACCATGCACATTCTGCGGGGTAGGAAAGTCTTTCACTGCCTGAATCTTTCTATTGCCCAGCTGCACACTTGCAGCACTGATCTCATGTCCCAGGTACACCAGACTACTCTTCAAGAAGGCACACTTCGCCAGGTTCAACTTGAGGCCCGCCTCCGCCACCAGTTTCAGGACCCTCTCCAGCAACTTCAAGCCAGATTCGACGGTCTTTGTTGGGATTAGAAGATCATCCATGTACGCCACCACAGAATCAGCTTCTAATCTGCTCAACATCTTGTTGATGACGCGCTGAAATACTGCTGGGCCGTTCGCCAGGCCAAAAGGGACTCTCAACTATTCGTAATATCCATCCGGAGTAATGAATGCAGTGTTCTGAATTGAGTCTGGGTGTATGGGCACCTGATGATAGCCTTGTGCCAGATCCAATGTAGTGAAGTAGCAGCTTCCGGATAGCTTGTCTAGCTGATCACTCACCAACGGCATTGGGTACCGATCCTTCACCATGACCTGGTTCAATGCCCTGTAATCTACACACAAGCGGCTATCACCATTCTTCTTAAGTATCAGTAATATGGGGCTCGCATACTCAGATTCAGACTCTCTGATGACACCACCAGCCAACAAGCCTTGCACCTTTTCCCGAACCATCGCTCTCTCCACAATTGAAAGTCTGTAGGGACGATAATACACCGGCCTTTCAGATGTTACCTGAATTTTCATCTCGCCTAGATGAGTTAATCCCAGATCAGTATCTCCCACTGAGAAGCATGTCGCCATCTTACTCAGCAGGTTAACTAGTTGTGACCGGTCCTCTGTACCAATGTCACCGAAATCAATATTGGACAGGTCCACTGCAACATCATCTCAGTCACTTTCTATCACCCGATTCACCTGGTACGCCCTACGAGACTCACAAAGCCGCGCCCTGGCGATCAGATGATTCACCTTCCACACCACAGATTGTCTACCAAGATTACTCACCGTTAACTGCTGGTTATCACCTGCCTGCAGCACCATGTTTGGCATCGCTATCCAGGACCCTTGCTCGGAGCTCCCACCAGCAATTCCTTGCCAGGATCGACCCCTTCCACTCTGACACTCACCATGGTTGCTATCCCTGGAACCAAGGTGACCTCCAAGCCAGTCCTTACCTGGTATTGTTCTTCATTCACCAGATCATCCTTGTCCAGTGTAATTGTCTGGATGAGGTTGTCCTGCAGAGTTAGTGTAACTACTCCCCATGCTACCACCAGTGCCACCTCGCCTTTCAATGCTGGTTGACCCAGCAACAAGTCCACACCGTCCAGACCACATGGCACCACTATAGCATCAACTGTGAGAGGGATCTCATCTACCATCATTCTAGAGTGACCTCACCTGCACCCTGTATGGTTGTACCACCGAACCCTCGCAGTACTACTGCTGTGGGACGCATCTCGCCCCTGGACACTCACATAGCGCACTGCTCGGTAGCAATGTTAAACTCGCTGTCATTGTCCAGATATACGAGGATGCGTTCTCTGTCTTTGCAGTCTTTCTGTATAAATTACTACTGTTGCTGTCAACTAGTCTTACCATTGTCTTCTGGTCTGGCACCTTGCTGGCTGCTTCTCCCATGGGGCGGTTTGGACACGCAAACCTGGTGTGGCCCGCCTGCCCATACCGCATGCAGTGAAGCATCTTTGGTTTTGGACAGTTCCGACTCAGATGAGTGCCCAACTCTTGGCAGTTGAAGCACATGAGTCTTCCTGTCCGACTCCGCTCCACTGTGGCTATGTGCCCGCCTCGCCCCTGTCTCCACGCACCGCCTCTTCACCTCTCCTTGGGGTCGTCCACTCTCCCAGTACCTGTCCATCATGCTCAGGAAACCAGAGTAGAGTTCCCCTGGAGTCTTACACTTGTAGGCACGCGCATTCTCCTGGAGCTCTAGTGGAAGTCCCCTGATGATGCAGGAGATGGCATCCTCGCCCTTGATGCGGCACCTCTCGCACAGAGCAAGCTTGGCGTGGTAATATTTCTTCATGGTCTCATGTGGTAGCTTGCGCCTCGCTACCAGTTCCTCCAATGACTCGCCGAAGTCATGCTGCCATGGAAAGGGGCGCCTCAATGCCTTCTTCCACTCGAACCACGAGAGGTCGTAATCATCCAGGTGATTATAGCAGGCCTTCGCCCCACCTCGGAGTTTCGCCTACATGAAGTACGCCCTCTCATAATCGCTCCAGTCGTGGATGCGGCCCAGCTGGCCGATCTTGTTGAGCCAATGATCGACGTTACACTCACAATCGTCCGGATCGAAAGCATCAACAAGTTCTCCCTCTGCTCTCGCCGTAGGGCGCGACGACACTCTAGAGCTGCTGGCCGCACTTCCACACGGAGGTGCCCTCTCTACAGCAGCGCCCACCTGTGGCACTGTTAGACCCTCCGGGACTCCTCTTCTTCTTTGCTGCCCCTTTGCTGGCGCCTCCAGCCTCGGGTTGGCGATCAGTCACATGACCCAAGGTAGCATGCACCCGTTCCTCTACCTCCTTGAGGATACGGGCCGCCTGCTCTTGCACCATGTTCTGGATCGCCCTGACAACATCCCCTTGGTTGAGGATGTGGGCCACTGCCAATTGGACCGGATCCCATGCCGGCGCTTCTTCCCGAGACGTGATGCTCCAGTCCACAAGGTCCCTGCACGTGCCAGATGACGAAAACGCCATGGAATCGGGGCTCGATTCTCGGTCCCCGACCTCCATTTTGAAATCGAGCACGCTATCCTCAACCTGGTTTAGATTGCTCGCCATCTCTTAACAGCACCTTTGGAGTTAACAAAAGAACGAGGTTACCACGTGTTAGTAGCGCCTTGAGCTAATTCACCTAGTAGCTTTCTTTTACTGACAAGCAGATTTATTCCACTTCTGAATTGTTAATACACCTTTAGGATTCGCCTGTGGTTTTTTCTAACAACAACACACTGCTTGACTGTCTCTAATCCATGCGAGTATCGTCACTGCTCTCTCTTGCTCTCGTATCACGCCTTCCTGGTTGCACGCCTCTGAACCAAGTGGACGAGAAGATGCTCGCCACTTCTCCACCTGCCCCCTCCTGCTGCCACCTGCCGTCCACCAGTTGTTGCCCTGCTCCTTCACGCCTAGTGCATGCTGCCACCTGTCGGAAACAGCTGGCACTTGCCTTGGCGCGTTTTACAATATTATATCACAATTTATTGATGCAAGATCTTTTTTGTTTCCAATTTTCTGAGTCAAGCTATAATGAACATTCCAGTGAACAATAAAATCTAAAAATTCTTGCTGTCACAGTTACAATATGAAAGGAAATCAAAATTACTTGTATCATGAATCAAGCTCCCTACAGTTTCTATATTATATCATTCTGTGACAGATTTTCTAAGTTATCATTTCATATTTTGGTCGTTATTACACATTGTAATAAATGCGTTGATGGCAACTGAGGGCCTTCCGTTACTTTTCCATATTCCTTGATGAACATAAATGTTATGCCTTCTTGTAAGTATTTTTCATTGCCAGCAGTAACATTATAATGCATTTGCACTAGCGAGTTCATTATCAACATCAGAGAAATTTAACGATTCTCTCACCAACTATTATCCTCTTTCACAATTTCATTTGTCACTAGAAGGTAACATTTTTTTTGAGCAACAGTGCCCAATATCTGTACCGAAAATCATTGCAGAAAGAGTTATCTGGATTTCGCTACCAACTTTATTTCTACTTATGCAAAAGTCATTCTCTAAGCAATCTCTATTAGTACTCCAAATTAAGGATGAATGCATATCTACTTGTTAAACAAATTCTCATAGGTAGTAATTTTGCTCCATTTAAGTTATAAATCCAACCTGATGTGGATGGCACATATACAGTTCGTCGCTGTTTACAATTTTACAGTACTAAAAAGATTCAACATTTCATTCCAGGTGCATGTATGCACAGACTTTTCTTTCACATCCACACATACTGGCTTCCTATTCTTGAAAACTACATCCCATTTAGTGAATCAACTGTCTTGCTCACGTTTCCTACAAATTTCCCTACATCTTCTGCCAGTGTTGACAAGCAATAAATGTCTGCAGCAACTAAATGGCTTAATGTCCGTGTTGCAGTTCTTACTCTCATAAGTCTGAATTCACTTACGTACACAAGTGTATCATTAATTTTTGTTAACCGAAACTGATTATATTTGTCAAATTTATATACAGTAGATCTTGTATATGTTTCCAGTTTGCAGTTTCAATAATCTTCAGATATTACATTATAATTTTTCAACATATTTCGTGTACATTTTTAGAGATGGGTTGTGTCAAAAAATTCAACAGTTATCTGATCATTTACTGAGTGGAATGGTTGATTTGGCTTTACCCCAGAATTTTTTATTATTAAGCCCTTGGTCACACACTTGCTACTACCTTAAGGCCAATGTCTTGTAATCTCTGAATTGCTTTGAAAATAAGGTCTATTGAACATATACCGGGAGTAGCAGAATTTGCTAAGAAGTAATTCATTACCTGCTTGTAATAAAGACATAGACCACTTACCGTAGACACAGGCATCAGATTTGCAGGTTTACCTGACAAGTGTTTTCAAATCTTTGAAATCCATCAACAAAATCATCATTATTGTTACAATCCAAGCTGATTTTAGTGGTATTTCATCGCATATGAGACAGCACAGCTCATCTATGTCACTCATTTTGTCACAAGCATAGTTTAGCTTATCCAGTATTTTCTCACAAAATCTAACATCATTTGTATATAAGACAAACTTACGTAGAAGAGTGGCTTTACAAGGAATACTCAATAATTTTCTAACAATTCTGTTTCACTTGTACTGTGTAAGTAGATATTAAGGGCTTTACATTTCAATTCTGTTAACCAGGGACATTCCTGTATAAATCATGGACCAGAGTCAGTACAATTTTTTAATTAATTCATATAATTGCTCGGGTACAGCTTGCCTGATAGTGCACAGGACTTGTTCTGTCATCAGTTCTTGTGCCTTGTTTTCTCTTTCCATACTCTAGTGATACAGTTGGATGTGAAGACTTCCCACTTTTTGGTAGAGCTCTTGGTTCCGCCATTAGAGACCAGTCGCATCATAATCAACCTCACGGACCAGCAGCTAGATGATGCCACCACATCAGTACTTGCCAGGGGTCTCAACTTCGCTCCCGCTCCAAAGAAAATTCCGGTCGCAGACATCATTAGCAGTACTGAAGGCGCTATCCACCAGCTCCCACCAGACAGCGCGGAAGAAATACGCCGAGAAGTTGCCAGGGCTGTTACCAAGGCCACCATTCCTAAGCCCAACATCAGCCGAGAGGAGAATAGAGCCTTGCAGATGCTTGGGAAGAACGACAACTTAGTCGTTCTGCCAGCGGATAAGGGAAACGCCACAGTCATCCTTTCCTCAACGCAGTATCAGGAGAAGATCGATCAACTGCTGAACGATCCGGCCTATAAAATTCTCCAGAAAGATCCCACCAGCTCAGTAGAGAGACGCACCAACCAGATAATCAAGAAATCCAGTCTCCGCGCCGAGAGTAAGTGGATAGTTTCACCGTCAGGCAGTATACCACCCAGGTTATATGGTCTACCCAAGATACATAAGCCGGAGGTACCGTTAAGGCCTATAGTGGATGCGATTGGCAGCCCTATGTACCGCTTGGCCCTCTATCTCACCAACCTGCTGCAACCACTGGTGGGTGGGTGCGTACATCATGTGAAGAACTCTACACAATTTGTACAGATCCTCGACAACATCAAAGTGAAACTGTCCGACCTTCTAGTCAGCTTCGACGTAGTGTCCCTCTTCACCAGGGTTCCACTCTCAGAAGCCATGCTATTGCTTTCCGATCAATTTCCACCTGACATCACGGAATTGTTCCGCCACATGCTCACCTCCACATATTTTCTACAGAACAACACCTACTATGAACAGATAGATGGAGTCGCCATGGGTTTTCCGCTTTCACCAGCCATCGCCAACTACTATATGGAGCATCTGGAGCATGAAATACTAGCTACAGCGCCATTAAAGCCTACACATTTCTTCAGATACGTAGACGATACGTTCGTCATCTGGCCTCATGGACAAGACACATTACCAGATTTTCTCAGGCATATAAACAGTCTACGACCCCAGATCCAGTTCACTATGGAGGTTGAAACGAACGGTAAACTCCCATTTCTGGACATCCTTATCTCCAGAAATAACAACGGATCTCTTGGCCATGCGGTATATCG
This sequence comes from Periplaneta americana, assembly GCF_040183065.1. Taxonomy (NCBI): domain Eukaryota; kingdom Metazoa; phylum Arthropoda; class Insecta; order Blattodea; family Blattidae; genus Periplaneta; species Periplaneta americana. Next base: position 113,193,518 of record NC_091124.1, read on the forward strand.
TAAACCCACACACACCAACTTGTACCTGAACGCGAATAGTTTCCATCACAAAGCGCAGCGGATGGGCATAGTTAACACACTGGCCCATAGAGCAGTCTCTATATCGGACCCGGAGCAATTAGACACTGAATTTCAATACCTGAAGCTCACCCTCCAGCAGAATGGATATTTGGCTAAAGACATCACGGCCTCTTTGAATAGAGCAAGACACAAGAAGCAGCAGCAGCAGCCCATCACGGACTCACTAGAAGCGGAAAAACCAGCCACAGCCTGCCTACCATTCACAGGGAAGTTGTCGGGAAAGATAAGCAGACTGCTCCACAAGCATGGAATAAAAACAATCTACAAACCTCCGCCAAAAATCAGGAACAAGGTCAGATCAGTAAAAGACGATCTAGGCCTCAGAGTACCAGGGATCTACCGCATCCCGTGTGAATGTGATGCGGCTTACATTGGACAGACTGGACGCACAATAGCGACGCGTCTTTCGGAACATCAAAGAAGCATCAGATTAATGCAGCCCGAAAAATCCGGATTGGCTGAACATTGCATTGAAAAAAGCCATAGGGCTAATTTCAATAACACCGAGGTCCTAGTAAAATGTGCGGGCTATTGGGATAGAAGAGTAAAAGAAACCCTGGCCATAGCGGCGGAAGGCGGTAACCTGAACCGGGACTCGGGTCTCCAACTAAGCGCGGCATGGTCACCGGCTATTAAATTTCTCACCGCCCGGACGACGGGCCGTCATCAGCGGAGAACTCGTCCGCCGAGCCCACCGTGAGACCCAAGGTCATTCAGCCGGAAAGCACAAAGCAAGACGACACGTCGGCAATGTTCTCGCCGCGGTCCGCACTAATAACAGCCAATCGGCGCACAGCTCCTCGGCTGACTCCCTCTGGCACTACAAATTAAGGAGCTAGGTACCCTCAGATATCACTTAACCCTGAAGATGAGGAAGATGAACATCCTCGAAACGTCGGTGGATCACCAACTTATGACCTGGCTGGAAGCCCGAGAAAATTTCGAATTAAGTCTATATTTTTTTCAGATTTTTAACTTGGCTATTTAATATAGTAATTTTGCTTTGAAAAAGAAACTATTAAAAAAATAGGCCAAATTTTAAATTTATTTGTGATAGGCCTAAAGTAATAAAAAGTGTTGTATTTCGTCTTTCAAATGCGCCAAACTGCAAATCTCAATTATATGTAGACACAGAGTTCCAAGCGAGTTTATGTAACAGTGCGCGCATAATTTGCATAACTTCAAATATTCATAACTACACAAATAATCAATAATTGTGAAAATAAAAAAATACGGGTCTCCTTATTTGATGTCTGGAATTCATGAAAAAAAATTCGACCATTTCCGAGAAGGTCGTGTTTTATTGCTGTGCGATTTGACGTGGAATGACTCATTTACGGATTGATTATGTTTTCCTTACATCGCGTAAGCTAATTTAATTTTCTTTTCCATTTCTCTTTATGCTTATCTTTTTTGTGTATAAAACTATAGCCCTAACATACATATGTAAAATAGGGCTAACCCCCATTGGAGATACAATAATAATAATAATAATTATTCATATCGTTATAAAATGATAACAGAATACAAATGATGACTTGAATATTATTCATATCTCTAAAGAACGATAACAAAATATAAATAACGTGATATCCATAAAGAACGATAACTGGATATAAATGATAATTTGAATATCATTTACATCGCTAAAGAACGATTAAAAAATAAAATGAAAACTTGAAGAAGGCCCGAACCTACAGCCTTTGAATCATTAAACAAGCACTCTACCACTGGTCTACGAGGCGCAGATATGGAACACTTTCATAGTTCTGGAACTGCTTGTACAAGCACATGCATCGTGTAACATCACCGCGACCCGAAGTGGACTTTGTAAATATTCGCTGTTCACGAGTGCGGCCACTTTTTTTTTTTGACAACTGTACAAGTGAACAAAGTCCTATCTCAAGTTTGAGGCAAGATGATCGAGAATGCATCTCTCACAGAACAAGAATTTAATGAAATTAATTTTTCCATATTGTGCAACCCTGAAATTTAGGAGAAATAGTTTCTACCAAAGAACATGACCATTGCGCCCAAGACTTCATGTCATTACCTGAATCCAATAGAATTAATTTGTGCTACAGTATAAAAAAAAATTTAAAAAATTGGGTCACAGAAAGAAATGTTATTTTCAAAATGCATGAAAATTTGCTCCATCACAGCTGAAGAATAGTGGGGAGATGCAGATACTGAGAAATATTGTAACTTTTATACAAACCAAGAATGTAATTTTATTCTCAAAACGACAATAATCACTTCCTATAATTGAATGTAAACACTCCCATCAACAATGGGATTTTCGCTACACACAGTAACACAGTATTCGTTATTGCACTCCACAGACGACAATGACAATTTACTTGGATTATTGAGAACAAAAATGTACTGCTAATCTTAACTAATGTTCACAAAGCACTATTTACAAATCAGAACTGTCAGTTCACAATTCGTTTGCCTTGGCTAGTTCTTCTAGCTCAGTCACTCGAGTTCACAGTATCTCGAACCCCAGACCTTCAGAGACAGTCCACTGAACTTCGAACTCCGGTCCCCCAACTGCGGTCCACTGCACTCACACAGCTGCGGACACACTCCACAAGTCGAACTCCGGTCACTGCTACACTGACTGGCTGACCAAAAACTGACGACTGCTACAACTAACTAAACTGCTGCTCAAGTTCACTCGCGTGTCGTATTTATAACTAAACCATAGTTTCTGGAGAGTACGATTTCGCGATCAATCGACAGATGCCTAGAAGATGGCACCTCTCGAATTTTCTGGATTTCTTCTCCCCTCACTGCCGCGGTCGCCGTCTCTCCTCTCCTCTCTACGTCACAGCACATGCCCCAGGAAGCAGATGCGCACGCAACTTCATTTGCCGCGCTGACCACGGCCGACCTTGCCCTCCTTCTGCCGGTCGTGAGATCGTTTCCCGGCTGTCACAATATTAAAACTTAAATGATGAAAAATGAAGGAATATGGAACATTTATGAGGAAATGATTATAGTGATATGTCTAGTGGCAGTTAGATGACTGAAGAATAGAAGGAAAATGGAAGAGAAAAAAGACAAAAGTGCAACATAATTAGTATTTCCCCATTTGAGCAGTCAATTTCATGCCCTTATAAGGGAAATAAAATAACGAAATTGCTCACATATCTTCGATCTGAATAGTATCCAGAAGCCTCATTCCTATAAAAAGTTGCTCAATACCAGAAATGGCAACTGTTTCATATGCAATTATTGGTAACACCCGGAAAGTTCAGTTCTTTGACAATTTCGGTGCTTAATTGTTGGCTACAAATGGCTATGAACCAGGGGGTGAAACTGAGAGGAGTTTCTGATAGAAAGACTGTGCAGATCGTTGTTTTGTTGCCCGATTACCAGAAGAGCTAAATATTCGAATGGAATTTTCTGATTGGATGTTAGTGGGAAACACCGTTGTAAACAAGATATATCTTGTAGGCAACAGAAAGCCACACAGAACAATAAAATAGTGTCCATATTTCTTTTGAGATGAGAGCCTGATACTATTTTATAAGTCGTTTGTATGTTTATGTTATTTAATTAAGAAAATAAGTGAAAATTTGATCAGAACAACTATTTTATATATACTTTTTTATATATTTATATTTTATTTATACTTGTTCTGTTGAAAATTTTACTGTTTATCTTAATTAAATAACATAAACATACAAAAATAAAAAAAATTCGAGATTTATATAAGGGTATAAAGGAATTTAAAAACGGATATCAGGCAAGGGTAAACGTGATTAAGGATGAGAATGGTGACTTGCTTGCAGACTCTCATTCAATCTTGAATAGATGGAAAAACTATTTTGGGCAACTACTAAATATACATAGGCCAAATAGAAATGATCGGGACGAAATTCAAATACAAACTGCTGAGCCATTTATACCGGAACCCACACTTTCTGAAGTCGAAATTGCAATAGAAAATCTGAAAAAGTACAAGTCTCCAGGTATTGATCAAATTCCAGCTGAATTAATACAAGAGGGTGGAAGCGCATTATCTAGCGAAATTTATAAACTTGTACTTGCAATTTGAGAAAAGGAAATTATACAAGAACAATGGAAGGAGTCCATAATCGTACCTATTTTTAAGAAGGGGGACAAGACTAACTGCAGTAACTTTCGAGGAATATCACTTTTGTTGACGTCTTATAACATTTTGTCGAATATCCTTTTGAGAAGATTAACTCCATATGTAGATGAAATTATTGGGGATCATCAGTGTGGTTTCAGGCGTAATAGATCGACTATTGATCAGATTTTTTGTATTCGACAGATATTGGAGAAAAAATGGGAGTATAAGGGTACATTACATCAGTTATTCATAGATTTAAAAAAGGCGTATGACTCGGTTAAGAGAGAAGTTTTATATGATATTCTTATTGAATTTGGTATTCCCAAGAAACTAGTTCGATTAATTAAAATGTGTCTTAGTGAAACTTACAGCAGAGTCCGTATAGGCCAGTTTCTATCTGATGCTTTTCCAATTCACTGTGGGCTAAAGCAGGGAGATGCATTGTCACCTCTACTTTTTAACTTTGCTCTAGAATATGCCATTAGGAAAGTTCAGGATGACACAGAGGGTTTGGAATTGAATGGGTTACATCAGCTTCTTGTCTATGTGGATGACGTGAATATGTTAGGAGAAAATCCACAAACAATTAGGGAAAACACGGAAATTCTATTTCAAGCAAGTAAAGTGATACGGTTGGAAGTAAATCCCGAAAAGACAAAGTATATGATTATGTCTCGTGACCAGAATATTGAACGAAATGGAAATATAAAAATTGGAGATTTATCCTTCGAAGAGGTGGAAAAATTCAAATATCTTGGAGCAACAGTAAGAAATATAAATGATACTCAGGAGGAAATTAAACGCAGAATATATATGGGAAATGCCTGTTATTATTCGGTTGAGAAGCTTTTGTCATCTAGTTTGCTGTCAAAAAATCTGAAAGTTAGAATTTATAAAACAGCTATATTACTGGTTGTTCTATATGGTTGTGAAGCTTGGACTCTCACTTTGAGAGAGGAACAGAGATTAAGGGTGTTTGAGAATAAGGTTCTTAGGAAAATATTTGGGGCTAAGAGGAATGAAGTTACAGGAGAATGGAGAAAGTTACACAACGCAGAGCTGCACGCATTGCATTCTTCATCTGACATAATTAGGAACATTAAATCCAGATGCTTGAGATGGGCAGGGCATGTAGCATGTATGGGCGAATCCTGAAATGCATACAGAGTGTTAGTTGGGAGGCCGGCGGGAAAAAGACCTTTGGGGAGACCGAGACGTAGATGGGAAGATAATATTAAAATGGATTTGAGGGAGGTGGGATATGATGGTAGAGACTGGATTAATCTTGCTCAGGATAGGGATCAATGGCGGGCTTATGTGAGGGCGGCAATGAACCTCCGGGTTCCTTAAAAGCCAATAAGTAAGTAAGTAGTAAGTAAGTAAGTAAGTAAGTAAACACACAAAAATAATAACATTCATCTTTAACAATCTTTATAATTTGATCAACAAACTCACCAATATTGCGCTCAAATTTTCAAACGTTAAGCTTCAGAGCCAGGCCACCAGGAGTGCACAATTTGTTCTCTACTTCCCTGTTGTAATATGCACCATGCACTTCTATTATTTTGTTCTGTGCTATGAACTCATTCTTTGTATGATGGGATGTGTATTGTTTCCTAATATTGAAGAAAGGTGTTGCTGTTTAAAATTGTAATTTGCTGTTGAATCCACGGATCACATAGAATTCCTAATTTCAAGCCATTGAAAATATTATAGGATTCAATTAATTCTCCAATATACATATTACAAATAAGATCACTGGGAATTTTTTCGATGTTTTCTTCCTGTTCATTCCTTTTGATCGTTTTAGCTTCTTGTATAGAATTTGATGCCTACCCCAGAATGCAAACTGCTCTTCTGCATTTTTAAATAATATCTATATTTGTGAAGTAATCCTATGAATATGCATTGCAAAAAATACTTTAGTTTGCTTTATTCGCAACTGGCGTTTAACAACCAAATCATATGGAAAGAATTGCTGAAATGAACTCGGACCTAATACAAGTGACTTACATTATCAATTGATGACTTCGACAAATTAAAGTAAGCAATAAAACATTAAAAGAAGAAATTAGTAGAACAATAGAAAATACAGAATTTTTAAATTTTTGGAACAGTTAATGAGGCTTATTATAAAATAAGGAATTGCAAAGAAAAAAAAAGCATAAAATACATTTCAGGTCAATCTTAACATGTGGGGCAGAAATGAGTACGTATTAAATAGAACAACAAAAGAAGAATACAGGCAACGGACGTGAAATTCCTCCATAGCATATTAGATAAAACAAAAATGGACAGATCAGGAACAAAAGTATTCGGGAAGAACTGGGAATATCAGATTTATTCAATTGTGTAACAAAATATTAAATAAGTTTGGTAACACCAAAAGAATAAAAAAATAGTAGAACCACAAGATTAGTCCTGGAACTAAAAGTAAATGGAAAGCAATGAAGGGAAGTACTGGAAGAATAGATGATGAGCATGGGTGAATAGATACATACAATCTGAAGAACTGGGAAAGAATGCTAAATAATGATCAGCTAGACTTTTCTTGCTGGCAACATTGCAATGCCAAGATTCCACACGGAGACATTGAACTCATCTGACATCAGATGTAAACAAAAGGCTACGTATTGCATAATCAAGCAACTACTTTGATCCGGGTTTTTCTTGACCAAATTTAAAATGCCCTCTTCCCCATCAACAAATTCTTCAGGTCACTGTCGAACCCGATTGCGAAATGTTGGAATTACACTGCTGGTGTCATGAATTGTCTAGCATACAGCAATGAATACAGTACGTCTGCACTAAAGTGAAAACAGAATAACTATGAAAATAGGGCATGGCAAGACACGGCTGCTATTCTGCAATCAGCCACTGAGATCGCTGCATATTGCTAGTTAATAATCGTGCTAGCTCGCTGTGGCGAAGCCTTTTTATTTCTTTATGCACACAAAATGTATTACATACAGGACTTTCTTGATAATGTAATGAGAAAGAGCTATTTTAATTGAAGATGACTGTCCAAACTCCATGTCTGTACAATTAGCAGTTGCTCTGGTGAGATAAGTACTAGCCTTGAAGCTAACACACAGCGCCCTTGTTTTGTAAAAACCAAAATATAACAAATGAAACTGCATTTCTCAATCACAATTCACATCAGTGTGGTAGAAAGTATGTGAAGACGTGTTCCAAGTTGCTGAAAGGTTCAGTTTCATAATGTATTTAGCAAGCAGTAAACCGTGTGGTAGTGACACTATTTGCAAAGTTTTGCATAAGCAGGCCAGAACTGTGGTTTTTGTTATGTACAATTTTTTTCAAGAAACTGTTAAGTACAGAAGTCTTTATATTACAAATTTCGCCCACAGTCGGGAATGAACAGCTCAAGCTTGCCATGTGAGTGTGCATTCTGTAACGAATATTCCACTAAAAATGGAGGTGTGAGCATGGAAAACATCGCACATTGCAGAAGTGTGCAACCAATTTAGATGATTTTCAGAAATGTGTTTTACTCGCCTATACCTGCTGACCAGAACCCTCTCTCTCACTCTGAAGCATTCAACATTTTAACAACAGCATTTTCCAAGAACTCTTCATCCCTTCACGTAGCCCATATTAACGCTCAGAGTTTGGTTGCACACTTTGACGAAATTCAATCCATATTCTCGAATCAGAATTTGCATGCTCTTCTCATCTCTGAATCTTGGCTAAAGCCTACATTATCCTCAGCGACATTACACCTAGATGGTTATACGCTATTAAGAAATGACCGTTTAAATAAACAAGGGGGCGGCGTTGCTGCATATGTCAGATCTGATCTCAATCCCAGAATAATATACACATCTCCTGGCGAGTATGCCGGAAAACTTGAAATGCTATTTGTAGAAGTCTCGACAAGCTTTCAGAAATGTCTTATTTGTGTAATTTACCAACCCCCGAAGATTAACGATATTGCAGAGATCGAGAGATCGTTATTGGAATTCATCACAGATTATGAACACGTCTTAATAATGGGTGACCTTAACACAAATTTGTTAGCCTCTGATTCGAACTACACTAGACATCTATTGACCATGTTCCAGGCTCTTGATCTAGCAGTCCTTCCCCTTGAACCCACCCACCATACCCAATCTTCCGAATCCCTATTAGACTTAATTATTACGAAGAATGCAGACAAAGTACAAAAACATGGACAATGTGCGGCTTCGGGAATTTCGTACCATGATATTATTTATCTAGTATATTCCTTGAAGTGTCCCAAGCCCACGCCTAAACTCATAAGGTACCGTGACTTGAAACGTGTTGACGAAACCCAACTACTTGAAGACGCAATAAAGATTCCCTGGGACTCAATATGGACCTTACATACTGTTGACGAGAAACTTGTTAAACTAAATGAGTACATTATAAATTTATATGACAAGCATGCTCCTATCAAATCTAAACGCGTAAAAAGGACACCAGCACCATGGATGACTGCTGACATACGTAGTATGATTAGGGACAGAAACGCTGCATACAAAACGTTTAAACATGACAAGACAGAAATCTCTTATAATTATTATAAACTCTTACGTAACAGAACTACTCAAGCCATTAGAAACGCAAAACTGAGACATTTTCATAACATCTTGAAGGTGGGAGCTGACCCTTCCAATCTGTGGAGAAACTTACGGACAATTGAAGGGTACACGGGAATAACGAACAAGGTCCATTCAGAATAATTTTGAGATAAATGAAATTTAAAGTTTGAGGACTTGAAACGTATAGTTTATTGTTAACTTATTGAAATTTTTTATCACACAAGAATGTACCATTATAAAGCAAATATGTGACAAAATATTGTTTTGATTTTATGAATTACAACAATGCAAAACTGCAAACAGTCTACTTTGCTACGTTTTATAAACGGGAAGAACGAACAATGTCACAATTTAATTGAATATTTGTTGGGAATAGAATCAGGCATAATATTTTCAAACAATGTAGCACATGTTTACTTTCGTGTAGGGTATTCTTTTTAAAGGTTATAAATATTGTTGACCCATTATAAATATTTTTATCTTTGAGTGTTCATTGTTCCAAACAATTATTGAAAAACAAATCTACACACTAATCTAATCAATGCACTGAATTTTCTATTGTGAATGAATAGATTGAACTATAAAATCGTCTCATTCACTGTTATTGACTTCTTGTGACTCGTCATTGGTGGGAGGAAGACTGAAATATTCTCTAGCAGTTGGAGAACAAACAGTTTTAAAATTTGTAATTCCTTGTACTTTGCCTTGTAGCTGTTTACAGTTTACAATGATGAATGGTTTGGTTTCCTCCTTGAATTCGCAATCTCTTGCCTCCAGTCATTGGGTGCTTCACACCTTGCTCTCTGATTGACGAGTCCCATATTTTGTCACATTCCAGGTACAAGTGGCCTCGAGTGGGAAATGTGATCCACTGAGCATCAAACCTCTTCTTAGTATGTACTACATAATGACAAAATCTAAATACCGTAAAGTTCCTATTTTGTCCGGAATAAGAATCGTAGAAGATACGGAATTCACCAACGCAACTTGGTACAATATTCATACAGTGGTGCCATAACTTAGAGCAAACTTCATCAGAGCCTTTACTTTAAATATTTTGGTCATACATGTAGAAAACAAATCTTCCTGTTGACAGTGTATGTATGTTACAAGAATAAAAGGGCAGCTGTCGACGATAATAGCCCTCAATAGTTGAAAAGTTTGGAACTGGTAATTCTTTGGAAATCCATGCAGATAGCCTCTTTGTACTCTGACTTCCTGGATTTTAGACGTGCAGCCCGTTTTACGTCATAAAACTTCTGTCCTTTTTTCTTGTGCAATTCATTCTTCCAAATCAAATTTTGTTTCTCCTTCTCAAAATTATTTAATTTACTTGCATCTTTTTCATTGGAAATTTCTGATTTAATGTGTGAAATGTCAGCTAATGTTGTATTTAGTGACAAAAATTACTCTGTATTGCTCATAAGACACAGGGTTCGCAGGAATTTTTTCTAAGTGTAACTTCAGCAGCTTAGAAATATTCACGTCCTCTGGAAGATAAAACCTTCGGCTATCGTGACGAGATTAGTGGACTTTCTGACCTCTAAGTGACTGAATGTGCTGACAAATTTTAGATAAAATCTCTCCTTTCATTTGGTGAGGCCTGTTTCCATGTTTAACTCTTGTTTCTGTATGGGCTTTTCCAGTAGTAGCCAATGACGTTTTCAAAGTGACTAAACGTCTGCCTGTTATTCCATGTAGAGCAATAAATGCTTCATAGCAAACGAGAACATCAGTATTTTGCCCATCTTTGTTTATTCGCATTTTATATCTGTAAGAAAAATTATGAAAATCAGTTTCGGCTTGTGTTTTTCTGGATCTTCTTCTTTGCACAGGAAGTACCGAAATTAGTTCTGAAAGCTGAGCATTTTGAGTGTCATATGATGCTAACTCATTGAAATGTTTAATAAGATCGCTTCTTTCACTTTGGCTTATTTTCTGAAAACACGGAAAACGAGAACATTTACAGTCTTCTCCCATAATGTGACTCATAGCACGAATTTTTTTTATGCATCTGTAACACGTCCTGTAATTTTTCTCTTCCTTGAATTTACAGAACTTGGAATGGGTCCGGATAATTCATTTTCTCTACCGTCAGACATTATAAAAATAAATTGCACTAAGCACAAACACTGCAATATGTACCATAAAAGTATAATAAAGGAAATAATCAATACCCTAGCACAGATACCTGAACACTGGAATAGTACAGCTGTTTGTATTATGCTCACAAGTAGTTCTAATGAAAATTAATATTATTTATTGTCACATGGAATAACAGCTAAACATCATACAGTCATTTAATAATATTATTATTATATAATAGATAGATAGATAGATATTTATTAGCCTTAGGAAATACAATGATTTCATGGCATCGTCAGAGTGAATACATAATAAATATGCGGTTACATACATGTTTTTCCGACATACAAGATATCTACAATAATATACAAATAATATACAATCAATACATTCAGTAATGAAGTCAATTCTCCACAGTTTTCTTCAGACCATTACTTGTACAAGGTTCTTGGTTTCCTTATCCTCTTGGGCAGTCTCACCCCAGACATGAATCAGATAGAAAAGAAGAGCAGTAAACACAAAAGGAGATACTAACTACTGCAAGCTAAATTTGGAGTGCTAAACTAAGATACTCATTGACAGTAAAAGGCATGTGGAAAAGTAAAATATGTTTCACTGACTTTTTAAATCTAGCATAGCTAAGGGCTTTAGTTTCAACAGGGAGTTTGTTGTAAAGTCTTATCCCTGTATGTGATAAGCTATTGAGACTTTTGGATAACCTATGATGATTAAAATGTAAATTATTGCATGTTCTTGTGCTGTAGTTGTGATAATCAGAGTTTATTTTAAAACTATCATAATTTTGGTGGATGAAACAGACTGTTTCAAGAATGTAAATACAAGGTAGGGGCAAAATATCAAACTCTTTGAATATTTTTTTACTACCCGAGCGAATAGGTACTTTCTTTATAATTTTCAATATTCTCTTTTGCAGTCTAAACACTTGTGCAAGTTTTGATGATGACCCCCAGATAATTATCCCATATGATAATACAGAGTGAACATAGCCAAAGTAAACTGCTCTAAGTAGTTCCTTGGGAGTTATATTGGTTAGGACACGGAAAGCATAACACAAACGACTTAGTTTATCAGTTAAGAATTGAATATGACTTTCCCACGTGAGGTTGGAATCAATCCATATCCCTAAAAATTTTGTACAATCGACGTCCTTTATTCCAGTATTATTAAGTAGTATTTCAATGCAGTCATGTAGTTGTTTCTGACTGAAATACATACAAACGGTTTTACTGACATTCAGTTTTAGTCTATTGCTAGCTAACCACTGTTCTAGTTGTCTTGAGGTTTCATTTATTTTCTCCTGTAAATTATTTTTATCAAGAGCATTGAAAACAATATTGGTGTCATCTGCAAAGAGAACGGTTTTAGCTTGTGTTATCCTTGAGGGAAGGTCGTTTATATACAGGAGAAATAGAATTGGGCCAAGTATGGAACCCTGGGGCACCCCGCTTTTCATGATAGTGGGATATGATTTCATTGAGCCTATTTCAACAAATTGTTGCCTTGCACTTAGGTAAGAAACAAACCAACTTTTAGCTAACCCCCTTATGCCAAACCATTGTAGTTTCTGGATCAGTATCATGTGGTCAACTGTGTCAAATGCTTTGCTCAGGTCCAGGAATAGCCCAACTGTTTGATTCTTGTTGTCTTTTGAATTTAGAATAAATTCCGTGAAAGTGAATATGGCGTTATTAATTCCTTTGCCTTTTTGAAATCCAAATTGAGCATTAGATAGTGCACCATTGCAATCTAAAAACCGAACTAATCTATTATACATAACTTTTTCAAGGATTTTGGAGAATGTAGATAATAGAGATATCGGCCTATAGTTGTTAATATTTTGTTTATCTCCCTTCTTAAATATAGGACATACTTTTGCGAGTTTGAATTGTTCGGGAAATTTACCACTAATTAAAGATGAATTGCAGATGTTTACTAGTGGAGCTACTAGTAGTACGGCACATTTCTTTACAATACCATCCGGAATGTCATCAGGTCCACAGGAAAGATTATTTTTTAGTTTTTTTATTATATCGAGAATTTCATCTGCAGTCACGGGAGATAGAAATATGGTGTATACATTTCCTGTTCCATGTAAGGTTGTTTCCTGACTACCTGTTACCTGGTTATTAGGATTGTCTGCTACATTTGCAAAAAATTTATTAAAAATTTCAGCTATTTCGAAGGAATTTTGAATTGTTTGACCATTATGTATTATTGAAAAGTCTTGATTTGAGACTTTGGTATTTTTACAAGTTTCTTTCTTTACAACTTCCCATATAGCTTTATCTCTGTTCTGTGCTTTCATAATGAATTCTCCATTGAATTTCAGTTTAGCTGCATGTATAACTTTCTTTAATATGCTGGTATATCGTTTATAATGTAATTTAAGATCTAGGCTATTTGTAATTTGGCACAATTTATATAACTCCTTTTTCCTCCTACAAGAAGTTACAATCCCCTTCGTTATCCAATTTTTTGAATTGTTGAACTGCTTATTTGTAAGTGTACATTTTTTTAGTGGAAAAGCAACATCAAAATAATGAGTTATTGAGTTTATAAATTCGTTTGTTTTCGCATCCACATCTGTTAAGTTGGTTACTTCAATCCAATTTTCTTTGCTTAGCAAACGTTTAAAATATTCAACGTTTTCATCATTAAAAGATCTTTTATACGTAATTGGCTTAATGCTATTTGGTTTAGGGTTTTCAAATGCATAAATATTTAAGAATATAGCATTGTGGTCTGCGATACCCATATCAATATTTCCTACTGAGAATGGATAAGAATCATGGTCAATAATTATTTGGTCTAGGCATGTTTTAGAATTAGAGGCTATTCTAGTTGGAGTGTCTATTGTTTCTATCAGATTATATGATCGAATTAGCGATCTGAATTCTGTTATGGTAGCATCACTATTTAAAAAATCTATGTTGAAGTCACCGCACAAAATTAATTGTTTCTTTTTGCTTTTTAGGTGATTTAAAAGAAGTTCAAACTTTTCTAAAAAGGTTTTTATACAGCCATCTGGGGACCTATAGACACACACTACAGTTAAATTATAATCCTGACCGCTAATTTCAGTCACAGCATGTTCGAATACTTTGTCTT